>NC_140183.1:49506641-49671641 GCF_963971535.1 Notolepis coatsorum | reverse complement strand
TTTATATATATTTTTTTTTTAATTAAAAATATATATATTATATAATCATACTTGTGGTTGTGTTATCTGCGAGACATCGCCACCTCGCTGTCTGCAAACAGCTCCACTGTCTGTGTGTATACTCGAGTGGCCTCCAGCTCCAGCAAGGATTCTCCGGGGGTGCAGCTGGACCCTAAACGCTACATTCAGCATGCAAAAGAATTCTCCGGCGCTGCACCTGGACCCTAGTCAGCAGCCCTCACTCATGCGATGTAAACCAGGGACTCGAATACGCATGTTGTTGTTGTTATGTTGTAGGACATTGATGCCAAGAGCTATCTGTAGCTACTGCTGGATGGCGTTGGGACAACGCCTCAGTGAACTATTTAGTTTACTGCGACATTTCGTAGTGACTAGTTACCTAGCCAACGGAGGTATTATGCACTGGACTATTGCTGGAGGATTTGTTGATGTCGAGAGCTATCCGTAGCTAGCCGGCTGGATAACGTTACACAATGCCTTGTGTATTAAACTAAGTGAATAGTTGACTGGGTCATTTTGTAACGGTAGCTAACGTTATCTCACGAAGGTCCCACACTGACTAGACTAACGTCACGGTGAGGCAATAGCCTCTGTTTACATGCAGGTAGGGCTGCAACGATTAGTCGACATAATCGACGACGTCGATTATAAAAAATCGTCGATGAGAAATTGTTGCGTCGATTAGTCATTAAAAAAAAAAAAAAAATGTATTTAATTTTTTTTTTTTTTTGTGCACTACCTATCTTTGTGAGAGTGGCTTCTCAGGGTTCCAGACAACATCATAACATGATGATCCCATAGCAAATTTTGGACATTGAAAACATTGTTCCCCTGCAGGAGATGATGATCAGACTAGACACACAATACATTACACACGCACTCCTCTCACTCACACACAGCGATCAGAGTAAGACACACACATACACACTCCTCTCACTCACACACAGCGATCAGAGTAAGACACACACATACTGTACACACTCCTCTCACTCACACACAGCGATCAGAGTAAGACACACACATACTGTACACACTCCTCTCACTCACACACAGCGATCAGAGTAAGACACACACATACACAATCCTCTCACTCACACACAGCGATCAGAGTAAGACACACACATACACACTCCTCTCACTCACACACAGCGATCAGAGTAAGACACACACATACACACTCCTCTCACTCACACACAGCGATCAGAGTAAGACACACACATACACACTCCTCTCACTCACACACAGCGATCAGAGTAAGACACACACATACACACTCCTCTCACTCACACACAGCGATCAGAGTAAGACACACACATACACACTCCTCTCACTCACACACAGCGATCAGAGTAAGACACACACATACACACTCCTCTCACTCACACACAGCGATCAGAGTAAGACACACACACATTCGCACTCCTCTCTCTCACACACAGCGATCAGAGTAAGACACACACATACACACTCCTCTCACTCACACACAGCGATCAGAGTAAGACACACACACATTCACACTCCTCTCACTCACACACAGCGATCAGAGTAAGACACACACATACACACTCCTCTCACTCACACACAGCGATCAGAGTAAGACACACACACATTCACACTCCTCTCACTCACACACAGCGATCAGAGTAAGACACACACACATACACAAATTACACAGTACACACCTCTCACTCACACAGCGATCAGAGTAAGACACACACACAAATTACACAGTACACACACTCCTCTCACTCACACAGCGATCAGAGTAAGACACACACACATACACACACACACGGACTCCTCTCACACACAGCAAACAAAAGTTATTTAAAGTACACTTCCACTTTAATTTGTATTATTTAATTTATTTATCTTGTTATGAGTGATTGCTGTATTGTTCTTCAAATACATTTTCATTTAAAGTGGCTTAAAGATCCAAAATCAAATGTTTCATGAGTCATTATTTTAATTTGCTATGGGATCATCATGTTATGATGTTGTTGTTTGGTCCTGACAAGAGTCTCAAAGTCTGGGGTGATGGTAGACAAGCAACTCTGAGGTCATGCTCAATGTCCAATCTGTTCCTCTGCTCTGTCTTCAGCTGGACCAGAGCTGAGAAGCCACTTTCACAAAGATAGGTAATTAAAAAAAAAAATTAAAAAAATTTGTTTTTTGTTGTTGTTGTTTACATTGGTTTTCGATTAGTCGACTAATCGAAAAAAGAATCGGCAGATTAGTCGACTACCAAATTAGTCATTAGTTGCAGCCCTACATGCAGGCATACAGGGGTAGGAGCAGCAGTGCTAAGTGCTAACTAACGTCACGGTGACTCGGAGGCAATAGCCTCTGTTTACATGCAGCATACAGAAACAGGTGGGGAGGGGGTAGCAGCAGCAGTGCGCGGTGCGCGCTTCATGTCTGCTGAGACAGCGAGTGAGAACTCCGCTAAAGAATTTGATCATGATTTTCGGTTTTCACATGACTATTTGATTGAGCGCCACACGGCGCTCAGACGTCTCAGTGGGAGGCGCCAAACGTAAAAACTGAGCGCAAATGGCGGGTGGCGCTCTCTAATTTCGGTCCCTGCTTGTAGGTCTGCTATTTTCGGCATACGTCACTGTCGTGCGACGGCAAATTCTTCTGCTCTGTATAATAAATAATAATAATAAATGAATGATGATATGTAATTTAAAACCAAAACTAAGGGCTCAGTATGAGTTTAAGACGTGAACATGGTCATGTTTGTTGAATAAAATAAAAAATTATTTTTCTTTATTTTTTTACTCCAGATTTTTTTCCCCGATCCCCATCTTCTGAAAATCATGTGATCGGCCCCCGATCCCGATCACGTGATCGGATCGGGACATCCCTAGTCGCGACCCATAGTTTGAGAACCGCTGGTCTCTAAGCTCTTATACACTCTGAACATGTTTAATTTGAATAGGCGCCTAGTGAAAACACAATGTTTATTACAGATTTATATGACTAGTAAAACTTGACACACAGTGTTGAGCTGCACCTCAATTAAATCTATCCACCATAATAATATGTGCACAACATGAGCTAACATTTATAACACGCCATCAGGTATCCATATTGAATTCCATTAACTGTAAAGACAGTATATGCATAGTGAAATATGGTTGTGTATACTGCAATAACAAGAGCTCAGTGATGGAGAGTTTTAATGCACCCCTGGGACGGTGAATAGTTGCATACATTGCTAATTTCAGCTGCCATCTAGTACAATTAAGCCCTTAAGACTTATGGCACAAACAGTGCTGAAAATAAAACGTTATGATGTGGTCAATAAACCGCCCTGCCAGCGTTACCAAGGGGATTCTAATTGACGAAGACTCTAGGATTCACACTAATTACACCACCCTGTTACCGTTGGCTCCCTGCGTCCAATTACCGATCGCCGGGGCAACGCTCGTCTTGTTAGTGCTAATGCTACCTGGCAACGGGAAGACGGGGCTATAGCCATGGTGTGTGTGTGTGTGTGTGTGTGTGTGTGTGTGTGTGTGTGTGTGTGTGTGTGTGTGTGTGTGTGTGTGTGTGTGTGTGTGTGTGTGTGTGTGTGTGTGTGTGTGTGTGTGTGTGTGTGTGTGTGTGTGTGTGTGTGTGCGTGCGTGCGTGCGTGCGTGCGTGCGTGCGTGCGTGCGTGCGTGCGTGCGTGCGTGCGTGCGTGCGTGCGTGTGTCCATGTGACGGCACACAGGCAGCGGCGTGGATAAGGTGCATTGAGGAGAGGACCGGAGGTGAGAGGACTTCTGGCGGCAGCGAGCAGAGCTGAGGTGGGCGAGGAGGGAGAAGGATCAAGAAGGGGAACCAACATTCACATTAAAGAGATATGAAGGCAGAGAGACGGGAGGTGAGAAATGCCAAGGACATCAATCAACACACACTTTATAGCAGTGGGTACAAGGTGGAATACTAATGGCGCCTCTCCCGGCCTCTCTTATGAGAAAATGACAGATAAGTCCAGGGATATTGATAATGGATGAGGCGGCAAGGTCGATCTGACTCATTCCAGCTGATGGTATTTACTCTGCCTGTATGCTTCACACATGCTTCATGTTCCCCGCGGTGAGTTCAGCGGTTTCCTGATCCGTCCCATTCAGCCACCGCACGTTTTCAGACCTCTGTGTGCCACACAACCCCCCCCCCCCCCCCCCCCCATCCCCAAAGTCATCAATGTATTTTTTTGAGCGCAAATCACTTGGCCGGGGGCCCATGAGAGATGGGCCTGGCAGAGGTTGGCAAAAGTTGGCAGTGCCACTGACAAAGAGAGGCATGTCTACCGAGACCACCCGCTGCCGCTGCGCTGAGACTGGAGGATCTAAACAGTTAGCATTCTAAGCAGCATTTTACCACCCGTGGGGGGTATACGTGAAGCTCATTAGGAGGATGCAGCCGTTGCTTAAACCACAGCTACTGTACACTCCTCTTTGACATTGGATTATGTCTGGTTATATCACAGTGGTAGTGGATTGGGTGGGTGCAGCGTTGGGTGGGTGCAACTAGGGCTGTCGCGGTATGACATTTTCTCACCGCGGTTGTGTGTGTGGCTAATCACCGCGGGATGCGGTGGTACCGCACTTCTATAAAAAAAAGAAAATAATAATAATAAATTTCATTTTTTTATTATTATTTTTTTTATATACCTGTAGGCTGTATATATTTTTTATTTATTATTAAGACATGCGAGTTTACCCGCGATCATGATTAGAAAAAAATTCTACGGTTGTAGGAGTCCCGAATTTTTTTTGATAATCTATCCATTTGTCCATCAACGTTCTGAAATGTGATAACTTTAAGAGCGATGCGTTGTGGGATATGCCCTTCCCCTTACTTAAAAGTTTTAAAACGAACGTTATTATAACACTATTTTAACGTTAGTGAATTTGAATGCACATACATAGCTAGTTAAATATCACAACTTGTGTCATCATTGTTCATCATTGGGGGAAACTAAGTGCTGCCTCTCTCCGCCACACTCGAGACCACATCAACGTTATAGAGGGCTAGCCTATAGCTAAGGACTGGGTGTTTATTTCCGTTTGCAGCTCTCTATTCTTCATGTTAGTGACTAACGTTACACGCAGATTGGGTGCTGCCTCTCTGCCGTGGTCCCGACGTTAACTATGGGCTGGCTAGTTGGTGTGGTACCGACGCTAGCTAGCTACAGGCTAGGCTAGCTATCTGTAGCATTGGCGTGATACCGACGCTAGCTAGCTACTGGCCAGGCTAGCTATCTGCAGCATTGGCGTGGTACCGACGCTAGCTAGCTACTGGCTAGGCTAGCTATCTGTAGCATTGGCGTGGTACCGACGCTAGCTAGCTACTGGCTAGCCATCCACAACGCTGGCGTGGTACCGATGCTAGCTAGCTACTGGCTAGCCATCCACAACGCTGGCGTGGTACAAACGCTAGCTAGCTACTGGCTAGCCATCTACAATAGATAGCTAGCCTAGCCAGTAGCTAGCTAGCGTCGGTACCACACCAACTAGCCAGCCCATAGTTAACGTCGGGACCACGGCAGAGAGGCAGCACCCAATCTGCGTGTAATGTTAGTCACTAACATGAAGAATAGAGAGCTGCAAACGGAAATAAACACAGAGTCCTTGAGAGAACGGTTTCCTGGTTTACTGTCACCACTTTACAGAGGGAATTACCCCGAAGTCCGGCTAGTTATAACAAGCACGTTACATGACCGGCACTTCGGCCCTGCTCCCCTGTACTCTACTGCGGTTCAGATTAATACAGGAACATTTATACATTGGGGGCTCGAGTCTGGGATATGAAAATAAATCCTGATTTCATCTGAGTTGTAAACTGTATGGAAACGTGAAGTTAGCTCATGCTACTTGAAAACGGACGCCTCGTCATTAAAGGGGACATGTACTGCTATTCCTAGCACTATTTGGGCAACTTTATACAATTCCTGTTAGTCTATTGAAGACATCTGTAAGTTTTTTTTCAAAAAAAATGCATTGTTTTATATTTCTAATCAAGTACTCAAAACCATCATTTTCCAGCTTCAAGATTTCAGGCTGTTATGGCCTGGCTCCGCCCATAAGCACTTTGAGTGACAGTCAGTCCACACAGTCTGCGACTGGTAGACAGAGAGAGATAGAGAGAGAGAGAGAGAGAGGGGGGGGGGTGCAAGAGAGAGAGAGAGAGAGAGAGAAAAAAAAGACAGGCCGTCTCTTCCTTTAGTTTTTTCTCTCCCTGCGGCAGCTTGTGGGCGGGGGGGGGGCCTCCCTTCCTCCCCTCTCCCGTGTGGCGCGGCAGGCCCCCCCCCCCCCAAGTGCTCCCTCCCTCTCTCTCTCTGTCTCCCTCTCTCTCTCTCTCTCTCTCTGTCTCTCCCTCTCTCTCCCTCTCTCTCTCCCTCTCTATCTCTCTCTCTCTCTCTCCCTCCAGAGTATGCAGAGGTGTCGGGTTTCACTGCCTCGCAGTATGAGGAAGTGGTTTTCCACTCGCTGTCTAGTCTGCGTGTATCGTCTATGTAGATTGTGGGCGGGCATTAGCTACAACCACAGAGCCAATCACATCACTGTCTTCTACCCAGAGCCTGAATGACGTGACTCAGGCCTTCAAATCAGGATGGACTAATTTACTGGAGCAGGAAATGATCTGAGCTGAATCAGAGCAATCCGCCAATATGGTATTTAGACACTAAAACACATTGATACTAACTCCTATTACTATAATACAATGCTAGAGACTGAAAAATGACATTTATAGTACATGTCCCCTTTAAATGAAGTTAAAAATGATGACGGCCCTTTTATTTTACCCGCGTTTGTTTGTTCTACACCCGCGGGTTACTTGACACACCGCAGGATTGCGGTGATGCGGTTATCGCGACAGCCCTAGGTGCAACACTGAGGGGTAGTGGGTAGACTTCTTGAAACTGATCCCCCCACCCGCTTTTGTGCCAGGCAGACACTCTGACCTGACTGCTGCTGTGACCACACTGTCACCCTTCCCACAAACTATGAATCACTCAAGACACTTTTTAACTGCTGCTGTGACCCACTGTCACAGCCATTTATATTGTAAACACTGAATCGGAACGTGCTATGTTCCTCACTGTGCCTTGTATATATTATATTTATATTTTTACCTTATTTTTTTGCACTTGCTTGTATTTAAATATGTTTTAGTTAAGTATTGTGTGATTTTGTGTGAAGGGCGGACTAGCAAAGTAAGATTTTCATTGTATGGCAAACTGTCTGTTTAACTGTGCACATGACAATAAACAATCTTGAATCTTGAGATGCTTTGACCCCATCAAACAAATCAATTCCTGCACATTTATCAATATGTCTGTATTGCTTGGGATCGCAAGGGTTAGCTTACTATCTAACTCTAAGTGGAAAAACATGTTCAAAAAGCTGTATGTTTTGTGTATTTTTCCTGTTAAATTAGTATCTTCACTTGTGCCACAAGAAGGACAGAGTGACTGATCCGTTATGTAATTAGAAATGATGCAGGTGAAGATATGTGGGCGTGAATTATTTTGATCAACTTTGTCGAGATCCTGTTTTATTTAAACATAAACCACGCTGTGCCAATAAAAGCACATTTTGTGTCTATTCTGTTTCTATTTTGAGTACAATCAACTCTGGCAGATACAGTACAATTTCATGGTTTTCATTCAGCCATAAATTGCTTATTGTGGAATGTTAATGTCAATGTAATTAAAGTATAATTTTAAGTTTGTATCAGTGTTTTAGGTGACCCTCTTTGAGCACAGCCAACTCTCAAGGGCATGGCCTTCTGTTCACTAAACATATACACATAATACTCCCCCTCGGCTGCTAGATGTGACTGATGGGCCAATCAGAGCAGCTACATGTGACTGATGGGCCAATCAAAGTAACCCGTGTGTATAATGCAATATTTCCGAGGAAGCAGATTGGATCTATGAAATGGCTTGATTTAGTTGAAATCCAGGATGACTGACATCAAAGGACTTTAGTCATAATTTCAGTTATAACATTTTGGTTTGGGTAATGTTTAACATACCATCTGTTATGAAATGCTAATATTTCCATTGTACTGAATCTTTAAGCTTCTCTTCTTCAGGAAAAAAATAAATTAAAGACTTATATAAAAACATCATACAAAAGCAGACGATAGCCTCGGAGGCAAAGCTGCTTGCCAAGGCCTGTGTGTTTACTAATCCATATTTCACATATGAGGGCTGACCCTGCTGGAGTGTGTGTGTGTGTGTGTGTGTGTGTGTGTGTGTGTGTGTGTGTGTGTGTGTGTGTGTGTGTGTGTGTGTGTGTGTGTGTGTGTGTATGTGTGTGTGTGTGTGTGTGTGTGTGTGTGCGTGCGTGCGTGCGTGCGTGCGTGCGTGCGTGCGTGCGTGCGTGTGTGTGCATGCACATGGGAACGCCTGTGTGTGTGTATGCTATTGCGGTGTGTGTGTTTGCCCATGTGTGACATTGATCAAACATCCCTTGTTCAGACACGTCCCAAACTCCAGTGCAGGGCAGGGCCCGTGAGTGGAGGAAGCAAGGGGAGGGACTGTGGACAGCTTGCCCAGCGCATAGTCTGCCCCTCCGTGGCAACACACATACCCGACACTGGCTATTACGTGGTGACCTGCTGAGGATTCCTATGAATGTGAAAAGCTACAGTGTCAATAACGTCAACATCGAAGGACGTACAGTATGAAACATAGAACTTGGCCTTGCAGATCAGATCAGACTTATCAAAATGAAGCTAACATCGAATAACATAGACATGCACAAGCACATGCCCCTGCTGGCCTGGGATCAAATCCCACCGCAATTAACTTGTACAATTTGTCCCTTCCTCTAGTATCCTTCACAGTATTCCTAGTGTCTCAGTGTAGAACAGCAGGGGGAATACTATGGGACTACTCACTCTCCTTATAAATAAATAAAAAATGTACAGATGGAATCCATATCAACTCTGTGTTACGTCTGGTTGACTGCTCGGCTGTTGCAGCTACTTCTCTTATCGTGCAGAGAAATCCATTGTTTTAACATCCGTGAATAATAGTGGCTACTGGGCCACGACACGCACCCTAATGATGAACCCCAGAGGAAAACTTTAAAGTATAATTATAACATTTAACACATTAAAATGTCAAAAAACTACTAGACCTGTTATATATTTTGTAAAGACCTATGTTATATATCTTCCATTATCAAGTAATGTTGCGTTACATGTCGCCTATCGATGGCATCATAGTAAAGTAGAAGTAGAAAGCTTTATTTAAAAAAAATGTATCCACTTTTTCTCCCCATTTGAAATTTTTCTCCCATCCCAATTTTCCGTGTATCCAATTCTTCCCTCCCCTGTCTTGAACGTTGCTAGACTATGCCTCCCACAGGTCGGTTGTAGTGAGGACAGAAGCCTTGCATCACGTGTCCCCTCCGGTACATGAGGAGGCAGCCTGTCGCATCTTTTCACCGCAGCAGCTCGAACTCTCAGTGGCGAGGAGTAACGCGTGGGAGGATCATGCTGCCCCCGTCACTTCCTGCTTCCGTCGCACCGGCGTCACCAAACCGACGTGTAGGAGTCGCTGTCCACAACGTCAAATCCCCACCCACCGGCTTTCCCACCCTCTAACACTTGCCAATTGTGTTAGTATGAACGACCGGCCAGCCGGTAGCAACGCCGAGCGCTGAGCTCGAACCCAGCGTCTCCTGCGTTAGAGGCGAGTGCCTTGCCCACTGCGCCAATCAGCCACCTAGAAAGCTTTATTGTCATTGCACAATACAGTACAACGAAATTAGTTTGGGCAGCACCTAAAACACTGATACCTATATACACACACTACTACCATACAACACATTCCATGTACCCATTAGACACACTATCATACATTAGTGTACCCATACTCACTATCACACCACACATCCATGTACCCACACATACCCTCTGCTACACATGCACTTATTCACAAGAACATTAACACATTGAGTGCCACGGACACTTTTTGTCGTTAGTTCATGCCGACCTTTGAGTGCCCCCGACGCTATATAGCGTTTGTTTGTCTTTTTTTTTTATTGGCGATTTGAATTCATATTTCATCAATCGAGCCTCGGATTAGTGCTGCAGAGTCTCTCTGAGCTCAATTGGGAAGATACCGCCCCCTATCGTCTCTCCCTGTGTAACTGCACCCCATTACTTTACACTGATGCAGGGGGTGTGGTCAGTTTGCTCATTTTACTTTTCCGTCAAGCCAACTGAAGAGACCAAGTGATCGCCGGCCATCAGAACAGCGTGGATTATGTATTTACAGTACCAACACTGTAATCAATAAGCGTGATCAATATTTGGAATGGCAATCAGGAATTGGAATAATCTTTTTGGATAACATCTGATCTCAGGTAAGGAATTTATGTTACCAGTCTTAGGATAATCAGAGCTGTTTTCACAGAGATATAAGCTTTTGCCCTATGCGTGTGTGTGCGCGGTGATCGCTAATGAGGAAATGAGAGAATAGATTTTCCAGCCCGCCTCTATAGCGTGCATAAGTAAACATATACTATCGATAATCTAGCGTTTATTTGAAAACTATTCATAAATAGGCCGAAAAATGACAACGTTTTTGTGTATGCTAGAATATTCCAGTAAATGCTGTTTATCACGGAATCTATATATTTTCCTTGAAAACGAGGGCTTTTCAAAATGCAATAAAACGAAAATGAATCGATTAAAAAACAATCCGTTTCGACAATGTTGACTGCAAACAAGTCATTGATAAACGACAGGCAGATTAGACACATAGCCATAATTTAAGAGAGAGATTATGCGTTCACAACGCTATCATTGAAGTGGGTGCTGGCATTCAACGGGGTTTCCAATGTTAATGGCTGGCACTCAAACTGTTAAAACGTTTTTTTTAAAGCATTGCAAAAGTTGAGTTGGTGGTCCATTTGAGGTCCTCAGTGATGTGGGTCCCTAGGAACTTAAAGCAGGGGACTCTCTCCACTTCCTCACTTTCCTTAGAAAGTAAGTAAAACAAAAAGTAATAAGTAGGTAAAGTCAATATACGTATATAATATGCAGAGTAATATGAGTAACAGTGAGGTATAATGCAGAGGTACAAAACGTGTGGTAGGGTGCAAATGAGGTATGAATGTGGTGCAAATCTCTTTAATAATAGATACATATAAAGTGTGTTAAAGTGTCTAAATTGAATAAAGTGAGTGGTAAGGTGAGTGTTTGTTTAAAGTGAGTGTGTACATGTGGATGTGTGTGCAGTGTGTGTAGATGATGGGTTGTTACATAGTGTCATTGTCATTGAGCATCCTGATGGCCTGGGGATAGAAGCTCCTTTTGAGTCTCTCTGTGCTTGCCATGAGGCTCCGGTAGCGCTTGCCTGACCGCAGCAGTTCAAAGAGGCAGTTGTTTGGGTGACTAGATTCTTTGATTATTCTCTTAGCCTTGGTCCTGCAAAACTTGTTATAAACGTCCTGGAGAGTCGGATGCCCCCCTCCAATTGTGCGCTCGGCTGAACGGGCCACTCTCTGTAGTCTGCTGCGGTCTTGTGTGGTGCTATTCCCAAACCAGGAGGTGATGTTACCAGTCAGGATGGTCTCTATTGTGCACAAGTAGAAGTTCTTGAGGATCTTCTGACTCATTTTGAACATCCCTAGGCACCTAAGGAAGTAGAGGTGTTGCCGTGCCTTCTTCACTACACTGTCAATGTGTGTAGTCCATGTCAAGTCCTCGGATATGTGGACTCAGAGGTACTTAAAACTGCTCACTCTCTCGACTGGTGCCCCGTCGATGCTGAGGGGGCTGTAGTCCCTGGCCCGCGACCTCCTAAAGTCCACAATCATCTCTTTAGTTTTGCTGACATTCAGGTAGATTCTATTCTCCTGGCACCATCGCGCCAGGTTCTCTACCGCTTCCTGGTAGGCCCTCTCGTCGTTTGCAGAGATCAGGCCCACCACGACTGTGTCGTCAGCAGTGATGGGAATAACGGTGCTATAAGTAACTTCGTTACTAACGGCGTTAGTTTTTTCAGTAACGAGTAATCTAACGGATTACTCTTCCAATCTTAATAACGCTGTTACCGTTACTAGAGCTGCCGCGGTATTGATATTTTCCTTACCGCACGAATTTGCAAAATATTTCCTACCGCCGCGGTTATTATCGCACAGTGCGCACAAAAAAAAAAAAAAGTTTGAATGCATTTTCTTTTTTTTTAGTAGTCTACTCTTATAGCCTGCCTCTAGTCTAATGGCGCTTTTCCACTGCATAGTACTTACTCGACTCGACCCGCTTTAGGCACCTGGTACTTCGTTCCTTTTCCACTGCAGCCAGGTACTACTCCGTTTGTCTCCGACGTGGGGATGCAGGCGGGGCCGCTCGCTTGTGTACACTGAAAGCTCCGTGGGCATAGATGTCCGAGGGCTTGCAGCAAGCCAGAGTTTAACACAGTTTCAATCAATCAATCAATCAATCAATCAATAACAACATTAACCAGACTCTCGTTGCGTCTATTCTGCCAAAGCTAACGTTACCTCTCATTGTGTATTCTACCAAGCAAACCCGGGTTTAACGTTACCTCTCGTGTATATCGGCTGACGGTAGTATTAGGCTAATAATAACAACAACAAACTTAACACATCAGCGATCTTGTTGTGACACTAAACTCTCCGCTCGGTGGTAAATTGGGTTGATGTCGGTTTTGTTTCATCAATAAATAAGGCAGAATACACAGCAGTGAATCCATTCTTTTTTGTTTATTGCTTGGTTCTGTCGCAAACAAATCCTGAATGAAATGCATCCTTAGCGAGGCAGTAAAGATGGCGGCGTTCTGTTTTCGTTCAGAGGCTACAAAGTGTGACGCGTCTCTCTTCTGACCAGTCAGTGGTCTGCAATGTTTCACATGTCTTTTCTGGTACCACTTCTACCCAATAGGGTCGCTTGGAACCGAGTAGGGTATATCTGCAGAGCCGCAAGCCGCAAGCCAACTTTATTATTATGATAAAAAAACAGCGGTGACGCGGTATTCAGCCTAACTCTGCGGTGAGCGTGATGCAACAGCGACACTGCGGTAATGCGGTTATCGCGGCAGCTCTAACCGTTACTGCAAAAAAATGCGGCACGTTACTATGAATTGACCTGTTTCTTTCATCAGACAGATCTCTGCGCCGAGAGGCAATAATATGTTCTTCCTTGTTTAGTGGGCAGTGCGCGAGCCAAGCATACATGCTGACGATTGGCTGAGGTTGAATAAAATGTCATGGTAAGCCAATCAGAGGTGGAGGTGGGCGGGTGTCTAAAGCATTCCAGAGTCTGACACACAGCGCGACAAGACAAGCGATCACTGATCAGTCAGCAATGCATGAGACCACGGTCCGTGTAGTGTACGTTTTGAGCCCCAAAACGAATCCAACGAACAACACAAGCGACTCAGTCAACATGAGACCGCGGGTCCATGAGCGTTTTGTGTTCACTCTTTGCAGCGCAGGGCACTGAGTGGCTCTACTGCAGTGCTGACAGCCTTATCAACAGTGCTGCACTTCCTGGTTTAATAGCACAGGCTTCAGGTGCTCAGAGATATATATATCTCTGTATGTCATGCATGTCTTAAATGTCATGATTAGATTAGTTTAGATGATTCGATTAGATTATTATATCTGTATGTTGTGTATGTCATTGATTGATTGATTGATTGAAAAGTTTATTAACAGATTGCAGAATGGGTACAGTACAGTACAGCTCAATACATACAATTGTTAAGGGGATGCAGACCAGAGAAAGACTTTCGTCATAAATGTCATGAATTGAAAATGGGGGACCCTGATGTAAACAAGACGAAACTTTCTCTGGTCTGCATCCCCTTAACAATTGTGTGTATTGAGCCGTACTGTATTGTACCCATTCTGCAATCTGTTAATTAAAATGTTCAATCAATCAGTATATATATTGTTATTTATTTTTGGTATAGTGCTTAACAAGCATAATTTAATGTTGCCCAGTTGTGGCCTGTTGAGGGGCAATACATATGAAAAGTTCCAAAACATCTATTCTGTTTGTATTTGTATGATCCACTATATAAACATAGTAATTATAATATCTACATACATGGCATTTGATTGGAGGCTAGTCTCACTTTGTCCCACAGCAACATTAAAATAGTTTAGATTTGTGTATGTTGTTTATGTAAAAAAAAATCTTGAAAGTAACGCAATAGTTACTTTCTGAAGTAACTAGTTACTTTTATAATTTGTAACTGAGTAAGTAATTTAGTTACTTTTTGGAAGAAGTAACTAGTAACTGTAACTAGTTACTTTTTTAAAGTAACTTGCCCAACACTGGTCGTCAGCAAACTTGATAATTGTGTTGTTGTTCCGCTGTGCCACACAGTCATGTGTGGGGAACCTCCAGATTACCAGACGACTGCTCTACCTACCGAGCCACTGTATTTCAAAAGTTACATATGAGCAGATTTAGCTCTCAACTCCTACACACAAGGTACACCCCCTGAAACACAAAGTACGCCCCCCCTGAAACACAAGGTACACCCTCCTGAAACACAGCCAGCCCATTTGGAGAGAGCAAAGTGAGGCTTCCCAAAGTCATCACTGGCTGTGTCTTCACAGTAACAACAAACATCTGTGATCTCTCTCTCTCTCTCTCTCTCTCTCTCTCTCTCTCTCTCTCTCTCTCTCTCTCTCTCTCTCTCTCTCTCTCTCTCCCTCTATCTATCTCTCTCTTTATTTATCCCTCCCTCTCTATATCCCTCTTTATTTCTCTCTCTCTCTCTCTCTACAACGTTATGGTAATCACATATTAGTCTCACGAAAAAGACTTGGCCTGCACTCTTAATGGCCCTTTTGTGCCTTCCACCATGATAGCATTATAGCCTGGGAGAAAGGAGAGACGTGGAGAGGGAGAGAGAATTGATAGATCAAAGCACATTAGAGGCCGAGTCAAAGTAGATTTGTTCCATTAAGGGCATCTTCAGAGGAGAGGCAACACGACATTGGGGAGAAGAGGAAGGACAAGGGATGTTTTGATTTGTTTGTTTGTTGGTAATCACGATGATAGGCGTACAAATAAACTAAACAAATTAAACTAATTACGGTAATATATGTATACAAAATAAATAAATAATATGAATAAATAAATAGGACTGCAAGCTTTGAAACAAGGATGAATTAAAGGAGGTAGAGATATGTAGAACTGCATGAAGGTTCACTCATCCTATGACATATCTATGTATTCACTCATCCTATGACATACATTATATATGTATTCACTCATCCTATGACGTATCTATGTATTCACTCATCCTACGATGTACTGTATCTATGTATTCACTCATCCTACGATGTACTGTATCTATGTATTCACTCATCCTATGGTGTATCTATGTATTCACTCATCCTACGATGTACTGTATATATGTATTCACTCATCCTACGACATATCTATGTATTCACTCATTCTACTATGTGCATGTTCTTTAGAATCAACAACTCCAAGTTCTCAGTCTGAACTGGTCTCCACTCCCATATCAACTAATCACGAAGAGAGAACCATACACCTGCCCTATCAACTCAAATTGACATTGATTTCACCAGTCACATTTGATTT
Source organism: Notolepis coatsorum (assembly GCF_963971535.1). Classification (NCBI taxonomy): domain Eukaryota; kingdom Metazoa; phylum Chordata; class Actinopteri; order Aulopiformes; family Paralepididae; genus Notolepis; species Notolepis coatsorum. The sequence goes on along the minus strand of NC_140183.1, from coordinate 49,656,009 downwards.
CAAACATCAATACACCACACTAGCCTATATTAGAAGTGAACATTCAGGTAATAATAATAACAATAATAATAATGCATTTTATTTAAAGGCGTCTTTCTGAGCACCCAAGGTCGCCGTACAGGGTTAAAAACAAATACAATTTCACACAGTAAAAACACAGTATTACAGTTACATAGGGGAGCAGTTATAATAAACTTAAAATGAAAGTGAATATGCCAGAATGAACAGATGTGTTTTTAGATGGGAAACAAAGGTGGGGAGGTTATCTATTGCACGGATGTCTTGTGGTAGGGAATTCCAGAGGCGGGGGGCACAGCGGGATAGTTTATAGAGGTACTTGTGTGGGAGACCAATGAGGAGGGAGTTACAGTAATCCAGGCAGGATGTGACCAGGGCGTGAACAAGAGTAGCGGTGCTGGTAGGTGTAAGTGATGGGCAGAGACGATTGATGTTGCATAGGTGGAAGTAAGCATACCATGTGATGTTATTTATGTGAGATTTGAATGACAGTGTGCTATCGAGGATGACACCCAGACTCGGGGAAGACTGTAGATTTGTCAATGGTGAGGGGAAAACTGTCGGATTTGGCTATGGTAGATTTGGAACCAATGAGGAGTACCTGACTGTGAACCATACATTTATTTCCTTTACACATTCAGTAAGGGAGGTGGCGGAGAGTGCAGAGTCAGGTTTAGTGGTAACATAGAGCTGGGTGTCATCCGCGTAGCAGTGAAACTGCAGACCAAATTTCCTGACGATGTTGCCAAGGGGTAGGAGATGGATTAGGAAAATGATAGGGCCCAGAACAGAGCCCTGGGGGACACCGGTGGTAACTGAAGTGGAGTGTGATTTGACATCTTTCAGTTAGTAGGACATGTTCATTTCTTAACCCTCAAATCGCGCCCAAGGAACACGGTTGTGGATGTTGAGGATGATCCAGATAATACAAATAAAAAGGACTCACTCACTGAGGAAAAGGTGTATTTGTATTTCACATGGAGATTCAAAACACCTAAATAGAACTTTCCATGTTGAAAAAACAACAATTCCCTGGTAAAATAATGGTGTTATTCAACAAAACAAAATTACGTCAAATATTGTATGCTCAGATTGCTCACACAAAGGCAATGTATGATGGTGACTTTACACTGCCCCAGAAATAAAGTGTAGGTTCCCCTGAGACATAAAATGTATAACACTTGATAATGACTCAAAGAATACACTCAGAATTGGCAAAAACATAACACTATGTCCAGGTGAACCTTTGTCTATGTAGAGTTAATAGGTATACTAAGGTGTTAAAACATTCACCTCAAGATGTGTGCAACTAGTCTGATTTACAGGATGCAGACCACGCATACAAGTCTCCCATTGGACGATCAAGCTAACAAACTACACTCTAATGATGAAAAACGTGCGACTGGGGGAGGGGGCCAGTACCACAAGTAATTTCCGGTCAGTCTGTTATTCCTTATTTTCAATTGGGATTTACACTATCAGCGAGGATACTTGTTGCTCTTGGGAAGATGGAGCAGGCCCCACACAAGTGGGCCAATATTTTCTGAGCCGCGAGTAATGTAATAATTTAAATAAATGGCAGAGGCTACATAATATACTACCATTTTGTGCTTTTAAATCATAATGGCCACCAGTAGGGATGCCCTGATCGATCGGCCAGCGATCGGTATCGGCCGATAATCAATATAAATATGAGATTGGGGAATTCCGATAATGCTTGCTACTTGCCGATCGCGAAACCAATCGATGACGCGTGCAAAAAACATAACAGAAAGACAACTCTCAGCGGAGTTGTAATGAGAGAGCGAGTGTGAGAGAGTGAGTGTGTGTCTGTGTGTGTGTGTGTGCGAGCGCGAGCGTGAGAGAGAGCGCGCGTGTGTGAGTGCGAGCGAGTATGAGAGTAAGTAAGTGTAGTCGACTCGAGGCGACGGACCCCCGCTAACCCATACGCTACAGTGGCTACACTGCCCCAGGTAGTTGAGACAACCAAGCATGCCGTGCGTGAAGACCCGCCCTACTCTGCCTCTGATTTGCAGACTGTGGGTGCCGGTGGGGGAATGTCATTGGACCAAAGCAGAGTCACACACACAGACAGTGGCTCGTCACATGCGTTGCAGACAGAAAAGCTGCTTGCAGAGAGCGGAGAATTTCGACTCGTTGTGTGTTGGCAGCGTGGCGCTGATAATACAGAAATAATACATACTGTATGAAAATGGTTCAAATGCATTGAATTCAGCTCATTTCGATTTCAAACGGCACATAGTATTTTTTATTATGTATAGGTTACTAATAATTATTTTATAAATATTAATTAACCCAAATCCCAGTTTTTCCAATATAACAAAACCAAAAACGATCGGTATCGGCAGTGTATCGGCCGATATGGCTCATAGACGATCGGTGATCGGTATCGGTGGCAAAAAAACTTTATCGGGGCATCCCTAGCCACCAGTCTGTTCTAATGTGCCAATCTGTCCCAGTGAAATGGCTGGTGGCATCCAGCGTTCTAGCTAGGCCAATGCAAGTCTTATTACGAATGTAGGCGTCAACGTTTTTTCCCCCCCCGTTCATTAACTCAATCAACGCCGGACCCGAGGATAGTCGGGTTAACTCGCCCACCGTTCAGCGCCATACCAGAATATAGTCGAGTTTTCATCGATATTTCTTTTATTCAATATTTTTATTCATTTCTCTCACACGGACCTCGGGGTTATCATATGGAATCACTCTGAGATCGCTAGAGAGCAATACCGGCCCACCCTTCGAAACCTTTTTTTCACACCCGGTGTTACATTTAATTCACTCCGGGCGCAGTTTTTTTGGTCGGGCGAGTCGAGCGGTTCACTCGATCACATTGAAACGCGTCCATTGCCCCCGATGCATGTGTTGTGGTGGATTATGTTGGCGACATGATGGACACCAATACTGGAAATCGCGATCAGACAATTGGAATATTCTTTTTGGGGTACCTCCTAGTGAAGGTAAGGATTATATGACATCAATCCTGCTTTGATCCAACCATGATTTTACATCGACCGCAACGACCATGTGTAACGTACTCCAAAACGTATGCCGTTGGTGACATTCAAAGCATCAAAAAACGACCCCCCCCCCCCCTTTTCATGCATTCATGATGAAACATAATACCTATTATATACATTTGATTTGGAAAGAGTAGCGTGTCCAGGCGAGCAACGCCAACGCTTTTAGCAAAATGCACGTATTGCTTCATAGCGCCGTGTTCTGGAATTAGCCAGGATCACTCTGAAACTATACTATACGAACATATACATGAAAAAGTGTATTATTTTTCACATATTGAACGATGGATAGTTGATGTCAAATGAGCCATAGTATTGTATCCATAGCCATAATATAGAATATACTAGTGATGCACGATATATCGGCCGCCGATATAATATCGGCCGATATGGCAGTTTTTTTACACATCGGTATCGGTCCGATATCAAGATAAGGCCGATATTAAAAAATATATAATAATAATAATAAAAAATAAATAAAATTTAACATGTTTTGGCCTTAAATAGTTTCAAAATATCAGTAACTTCTGAAAATAAGTTATAAAAGTAAAAAAATAAATGCGTTTTGGAAAATAGCTCAGTATTTGATTATCATAAAAAAGTGTTTTCTATACAGAGATATCGACATCGGTAAATATCGTTATCGGCCAGAACAGCAATATTAATATTGGTTATCGGTATCGGCCACAATTTTCACATCGGTGCATCACTAGAATATACATATAGCCCTGCAAACACCGCCACGCATCCCTATCTCTTAGAGCGGTGGCGCAGTAGGAACAAAGATGGGCTAGACCCATGGCGCTGATTGAGTTAAGAGTAGTGTAAGGGGACATTGTTTAAATGTGCATCCTTAGCAAGGAGTTTCCATTCAAGAGCTCCCAGGACTGCCCGTGTCTTCCTTTAACTCTTTCAGTGCCACTCACGAGATTTCTCTGGTTTTTTTATAGGTGGTTGCGTGCCACTCACGAGATTTCTCGGAATTATTATTATTATTTTTTTTTTGCGATCTGAAAAATTATTGCATCACCCGAGCCTACCCGAGTATAGCCGAGCTGCGCCGGTGATCACTGTGGAAAAAAGCGCCCCCTGTCGTCTCCCAGATGACATAAGTGATTTTGGAATGGACTCAATGAAAATGAATGGGGAAAAAAATCCGGTACTCCACATTTTCCAGTTCACTGATCCAGCCGGGGTTACCACAGTTCATTCTGGAGCCTCAGATCCCCGCGGATCATGGAGATCTACAGTGTTGCGTTGGATCCATACACGTATCGATTTTTTCGAATGGTGATCAGGAATTGGAATATACCAGTTGGATACCATCTGATGTCAGGTAAGGACTCTATGTTATCAGTGGTAGGATAATCGGAGTAAGTTTGATGAAGTTATAAGCTGTTTTGTGAAATGTCTTCTTTCGGTTTCACTGTAAAAGTCTGTGAGGAAATCAACGGAGCGATTATCAGTGCGCGGCCGTAATGTGCTTGCGTGCATGTATAATATTGATCATCTAGCGTTTATTTGAAAACGATTCATAAAAAGGCCGACGAATATCAACGTTGTGGAATATTCCACTAAAAGACGATTTTCATAGAATGCTCCAGAATGAGCTGTTTTTTATATCAAAACGGGGGCTTTTCTAAATGCTCTGAAACGGAAACGACGCGATAAAAAAACAATCTGCCTTCACAGCACTGACTGGAAAATAGTCTTTGATAATGCGATGGGCAGATTAGACACATAGCCATAATTTAAAACATAGATTAGGCGATATTAACGTTAACATTGGCGCCGATGGTGGCATTCAAGCGGTAAAACGGAAAACCAGGCGTGGCACTGAAAGAGTTAATTGCTGCTGTGCATTCCACGGGGTGACATCCAGCACTGTGACAGAACCCACTCCTCATTTACATCAGTGGCAGCATAATTACTATTTTGACGCAGCAGACTAAATGGGAGCTGATTTTAATTGCCTCTCTTATTCTTTTCTTTTAGTTAAATTGAGCAAACACTGTTATTCACTTCCAATTGACTTCAAGTAAGCTTCGGATCAAGTGTGCTGAGCTCCAATGTTGGGTTATTGGTGATAATAAAAAAATAAAATGTACAGTATGGTATTTTTTCACAACTAAATAAACTGACCTCAGAGGAAACTAGGAATATGCCTGAAAAGTTGCTGTTTCACTGTGGTTGTTTACAATGGCAGGGCCTGCAGTTTTGTTTACAAGCATTCAAAGAAGGCTTACATAGTTCACTGTGCCTCAAAATTACTTTGTTTTGATTCATGATGACATAAAATACAATAATTCTAAGTAGGGATGTCCCGATTGGAGATCGGGGCCGATCACGTGATTTTCAGAAGATCGGAATCTGGGATTTTTTTTTGTGGTGCACAAGTCACAAAAAAATAAGCTTTATTTAAAAGAAAATTTGAATTTTGATTCAATGCTGCAATAAGTGAAAATAAATAAGCTATATATCCATGTTGGATATGGATATACTGTTAAAAAAGCCATATCCATGTTGGATATAATGGATAGTTGGATACTGTTAAATAAAAAAACAACCTTAACCCTTTAACCGCCAAGGACGCCGTAACTCGTCATTGCTCGCCATGCTTAATCTGCCAATGACGCCGTAACACGTCATTGAGATCAATATTTCAAAAATCTGTGATGGCAATCATATTTCTCCCGCAGAGACTTGAGATCCCCTGTTGATCTCCTCTCAACTCTCCAACGGTTCAAGAGCGCCATCTGGTGGCGGATCGGCGGATCGCCCAAACAGCAAACCGGAAACGGAAACTGGTGCTCATCCAAATTCGGTCCGACCACTCGCTATAGCTCCCGGGGCTCCATCTTGACACACTGGATAATCAATCGCTCGCCCTAACTCAATAAACAACATGATTTGGACGTATATACTATTATACAACCTGGAGATGGATCGCATATTCAGGGTTCTTACACCTTTTCCAAAGCAAAATTCAAGCACTTTTCAAGCTTTTTCAAGGTGCCTTTTCAAGCTTTTCCAGCATCTTATGAGGCTGTGGTAAATTAAATATTTACACAAAATGATCATTTCACTTCTTCCATCACATTAAATCAGATGTTTTTGTGCTATAAACAACCAAAATGATGTAGACATGGCATCCTATATAACCTGGCTGAGCCAATATGAAACAATCACTAAAAAATCACCAGATAAAACTTTAATTTCAATAAAATATTTACTGAAAATGTGAAAAAGTGAACAGTCTTTGAGGTAGGCAGTCAATCAGCTCCTTGAGCTTTAAAATGTATACAAAATCAAATCAAACTAGAATTGTTATATAACCCCCCCACAGTGGTGTGTTCAGTTACGTCCCAGCAGGGACCAGGATGTAAGCTATATGATGCCCATGTTATTGGTTGCAATACAGACGCACAGTTGACACACGCTATAGTCTCCTCTCTTGTTATTTCACACAAACAGCTACCCCTAGTAGCTGGCTTCTTATGATGCCGACATAGACATATTTTCAGAGTGAATTTATTAACTCACCTTACGGTGTCGCTTGTCGTTGTCAACATGAACAATAAACATAGCCGTCTGTGGCAACGCTAGCTCACTAGCTAACGTTAAAAAAATAATAATAAGCTTGCTAACGTTAGCTCACTAACGTTACTGGGATTAAAGCAAGCTTTCAGGAGGGGCGGGGGTGCCGTGGCGAGGCTCGAGAGGACTCCTCGTCATTTAGCGTGAAAGGCGAAAGCAATTAGGCGCTCTCCGAATTTTTTTTGTGTATCTAAAAACCTAACTATTAAGTCTTTTTATTATGAAAGTATACAGTGCAATTACAATTTCAATACCTTTCCAGCACTTTATACACAATTCAAGCACATTTCAAACCTTGAAAACACCACATTGAAATACAAGCATTTTCAAGGATTTCCAGCACCCGTACAAACCCTGCATATTTCAACATCCCATAATAGCAATCTTTTTGCTCCACGCTCATCGCCCAATGGCCCGAGGAGACTGGGGTAAGTTTCAGTGTTTATTATTACAGTGTTCGATACAAACTGCTCTGATGATCATATCACCCACACTACATGAATCATCTAACATTGGCCACGGAATTATAAACGACCCCCCCCCCATCCGGTCAACATCAGATCATGAGTAGTAACTTCTAGAAGCACGTACATTTGAAATTTTTTATCTGGCGCCGATCGCTATCAAACTGTATTTGATCATCAATATAATGCATTTAGGGCTATAAATCACGTTCTGCAGAATGCTGCAGAAAACGATAAAAACATATTTATACTTTAGACCGTATTTTAGTATGAATATGTGAATGAAAAAGTAGAACGTTGCTACATCCTAAACGATAGATAATTGACGTTGAATGGGCCATAGTAATGTCAATTTAGCAATACAATTTAAAAAGTTATAGCCCTGCAAAGAAGGGGAACTTCTCCATAGACAAATAGAGCTGGCAGAGGATGGTATAAGGATGTACATAAGTGTGGCAGAGAAAGGGTTAAAACTCTTTGGGTGCCATTAACGAGTATACTCGTGTTTCACCGTCAAGCGCCAATAATGAGTATACTCGTTTTTGGATCCGTTGATCTTTTTCCTTTGATCCCCTTTATTTTTTATTTTTTTTATTGATCTTTTTCCCCCTCCATTTTCCTCTGATTTTCTCCCATCCCAATGTTAGTCGTTATGCCAATTCCCAATCCCCTTCCTGGTCGCTGCGCACTTACCCCCCACAGTCGGTCTGGGAGAGTGGAGGCTATCACGTGCTTCCTCCGACACACGTCCAGCCAATCAACCGCTTCTTTTCACCTGGCAGCGCGGATTCTCATTGAGAGGGCGTAGCATGTGGAAGGATCACACTATCCCACTCAAGTCCTATCCGCGCTTAGCAGGCGCCCCGACCGAACTGTAGGAGTCGCTGTTTACAACGACCCAGACCCACCCCGCCAGCTTCTCCCACCCTCTAATACTGCCAATTGTATTAGTGTGAATGGCTAACCAAGCTGGTGACAACCCCGGAGCTGTGAGCTGGATTTGAACAGGCGAATTTAGCCGCTCCGGGGTTTGGTGACGAACGCAATCTCCGTTACGCCACCTGACCGCTCCCCGTTACGCCACCTGACCGCCCCCCTTTGATCCCCTTTCTAAACATCCAGCCGGAGCTCCCTGGCACAACGTTGGAATTGCAATGACGATCGAAATACGCCAGGTGGCAGTATCACCTACCTTATGAACATCATGGGCCAGCTATTAGTGTGTTAGTACCAGCCCCCACAGCCCCCAAACAACTAGTTGTGAGCAGCAGTGAGCAGGACACGTTCGACAATCGTGATCGCCTAGAGCGAACTATTGGATATTATGAAAAAGACTAAATGGATTATATGGATGATGATTATGGACAATAAGGTGCGTTTGTTGGACTAAGCACTACTGGTAAAACGTAAAACAACTATAATCAAACCGACCGATGAGGAAACCTATTCGGCTCCGTGGTATAGTCTGGCCCGAGCACACAATAGTAACCTGGCTGCAATGCAATGGCGAGCGAAGTATTGGATATTATGAAAAAGACTAAATGGATTATATGGATGATGATTATGGACGATACGGTGTGTTTGTTGGACAAAGCACTACTGGTCAAACGTAAAACAACTATAATCAAACCGACCGTTGAGGAAACCTATTCGGCTCCGTCTATAGTCTGGCCCGAGCAGATGAAGAAGACAGATGAGGGCTCAGAAATAGGCAAAATCTGCACCTGGCTCGCTGACAGCAAACTATCATTACACCTGGGTAAAACAGAGTCCATTCTCTTCGGTTCAAATAACAAACTCAGCAAGGCAGACGGCTTCTCAGTTACAGTGGGTGGGTGACAATATTGTCACAAGGAAAGATGAAATTACATACCTAGGTTCCATCCTAGAGGCAAATCTTTCCTGTGACAAAATGGCATCCAATGTAATAAAAAAAGTCAACCAACGAACTAGATTCTTGTACCGGATCTCCTCTCTGGTAAACAAGAATACCCTGAAGACTCTGGCAGGAGCACTCATTCAAGGGCACTACGACTATGCTTGCACCTCATGGTACCAACGCACCTCAAAGGTGCTAAAAACTCAATTACAAACATCACAAAACAAACTGGTCAGACTACTGCTTGACCTTACTCCTAGAACCCACCTCACCCCTGCCCATTTTGACAACCTAGGATGGCTTAGAGTAGATGACAGAGTACAGCAACTTGCAATGGGCCTGGTCTACAAGATACATTACACGACTAAGGTACCCATGTACATGTCAAAATACTTCCCAAAGGTCAGTGAATACCACAACACCAGAGGGAGCTCCACAAATCATGTTAAACCCAGATTCGGCTCAAACAAGAGACTAAACACGTTTCGCAATTATGCCACATCAATGTGGAACACCCTACCCACAGCTATAAAGGAATGTGAATCACTACCCACTTTTAAAACCACTCTCAAGGAGCACATACGGGAGACTGCAATTCGAAACTGGCCCCTGTAAATGTCCTAACACAACCCCCTCCAATGTACAGTAAATGTCCTAACCCAGTAATACACAAGACCCTCTTCTTGGGACCAAGTAAGGTTTCGTCGATAATCCAATGTAGTTACCCCCCACCCCGCCTACCCATCCCCCCCCCCCAAACAATTTCCAAGGACGACTTCAGATGGTTCTGTGTAACAAAAACCATTCGATGCATCAGGTTAGATTAAAGTAGCTCCAGTCTTAGATCTACACACATGGCCACATTGATCTAATTGCAGCAATCTAATTTGCCATTCTGGGTGAGCATGACGTGTCAGTGCTGCAGCCCTGACCGATATGACAGCCCCTCAGATGAGATTACAGACCGCACAGTGCTATCATACCCCGGCCCACACACCCCTCCCTCTCCCAAAGCCCCCTCTCACATCGATCGATAAGACAGACAAACAGCAGCAAAATGGGTGGGGGATTGTACATCTGATGATTTATCAAGACCCCAAGACCTGATTGGAGTTGACAACTAAAGCTACGTGCCGTGATTGGCCAGTTAATAAAGCCTCTCAACCGCGGCATTGCATGCAGTGACTATTCAACCTACAATAACCACCTGTATCAAAAATTAAGCCAGTACACAGAAAAATGGAGGGCATTTGAGGTTTGAGATTTCTCAGTATCATTGGTTAGAATATCAGTAGACCCTGATTATAAGACTCTGTTTCAAGACAAAACACAGTGCTTTATTTAATTTAATATTTAATAGGCTGTTATTTATTTGATTATATTTTTTATAATATCTTGTTAAAATCATCTTGAAAAAGATGGTTAACACATCCCACGCCGGAAACGGCTTACGACGTGTTTCAAGTTCATGCGAATTCTGTCAATCCACGGCGTACGACGTTATTGAGATCATATTTAATTTTTTCGCCATGTTATTCATAATTCCCTCACAGGGCCTCGTCTGATGCAGTGGGAGCATGCACAACTCTGCAACGCTTCAATACTGCCCCCTGGTGGATGATCGGCGAGTTGCCAAACCGGAAATGGACGAGTCGATCTCGGTGTGTCTTGGAAATGCGTCCAGCACTCGCATATTGTTGCGGGACTGTATACACACGTCCGTGTGTAGCGATCGCTGCCATAACGCAATAATCAATACGATTTGGCAGTTGTTTATGATTCTACAAACCGGAAATGGATTTAGGAGGTCGCCGTCAAATAAGTGGGATCTTTTTCCTCCAGTCTCATCGTCGAACGGTAAGAGGACACTGACGTCATTTTCAGCGTGTTTGTGTATTATTATCCATGCAAACTGCTCTGCTCAATATATCACCCATACTACATAAAGCATTTACAGATGATCACGGAATTATAAACTACCCCCCCCCCGTTCATCCGCGCATGATCAGTCATAACGTTTAGGATCATGTACAGTTGACATTTTTAATATAGCGTGTATCGCCAGCAAACGGCATTTGATAATCTATATATGCGTTTATGCCTATATCTCACGTTCTAGGAATTACTGCAGAAAACAATAAAAACATATTTATATTCTAGACGGTATTTTCGTATGAATCTATTAATGAAAAAGTAAAACGTTCCTACATCCTGAACGATAGATAATCGATGTTGAATGGGCCATAGTAATGTCAATTTAGCAATACAATTTAAAAAGTTATAGCCCTGCAAAGAAGGTGAACATCTCCATAGGCTTACAGTGCTGGCAGAGAGTGGTATAAGATGCTCAAATTACGTGGCAGGGAATGTGTTAACAACTTTTCTCTGACTGTTTGCATTTCTAAGGCAGACTTTTTGGGCTCGGCATAGCATCATATTTCTTGGCTGCTCGACAGTTGTTTGATGACTCTGTTTCGCTGATCACCATGATCTTATAATCGGCTCCTCCACTGTTATTTGTTAACTCGCCCAACTTTTGAGCCACTTTGTTCGAGCTGGTCGCTGTGTCTCTCCAAGCACCTGTCGCTGTTTTTTTGTCTGTTTTTTTTTGCACCTGACACTGCTGGAGTGGCTGCAAGTGTATGTGTGTGTGTGAGAAGGAGGAAGATACAGAGAGAAAGACGGCGGCTCGCATCGGAAACACTCATTTGGTGCGATCTGTTGTTGTGAATGTTGAACAACATTTAAAAGACTAGACCCCGAAAAAAAGAAGACAACATCCCTTTTTCAGATTTTCTTTCTATATATTTGTTTCTGTCTTATATTCAGCACACTATAATTGACAGACGATCCTGAGGCTGAGCAGAGCAGTAGAGGAGGGGCAGGTAGTATGCAGTTTGCATTGATTCCACAGCTCCAGGTATAACCTTGCTATAAATCCACTGCACGTTTCTCCAGGAGATTAAAGTAGGCAGTGCTGCCGTCCTGTCAGCCGGGCTTTATCTCATCTGCATAGAGCTTAGCTTAGCTCCTTGCTAAAGCCGCCACCTGAGTCATGTTCGGCCGTGGCCAATTAAAGGGACGCCGGGATAACCCGGGCCAACCTGTTGATGAAGAGCGCCTGTCAACTGGAGAAATTATAGCGTTCGTCTTCAAAAGAGCGTCCGCTCTAGATCATTAGCGACACCACTGCCAGAGCTCTACGGTAGAGGAGGAGGAATGGCCTTGGCAGGTACAGAGGAAATACCTATGCAAATAAATATGTTGGCATATCGAGAGAGGGGGCGGAAACGCACTGTTTTTTAACTGCAGAAAGAAGCAAACAAATACATATCACCCTGTTGTTGTAATCAATTTGTAGACAGTCCATTGGCTAGCCACTTATCTGCCCATTAATAAACTGATATTGCACAGTCAATTACAGAGGGGGTGCAAACATTCTGACGTTATTTCCTACTGGAATATGAATTAGGCATCTTCAAACACGTGTCCAAAGAACTCATTAAATTGTCTCTCTCTCTCTTTCTCTGCCCACCAGCTCCTCCACCACCTCATCCTCTCTTTCTCCATCCTTCTCTTCTGTTCGTAGTTCCAGGAAAGCCGGGGGCTCTTGGCACCATTAACCTCGCAGTCCCCACCCCTCTGCCCCCTCTCTCTCTCTCTGAAGTGTGGCCCAGAATGCAGCACTAGTGTCAGAGTTCTGCTAACCCTAGCAGCAGGAGCCACCAACAGAAGGCATGAATTTCACAGCGCTTTATTTATCCATTCTGCTATAACCCTCTCTCTTCCTCCACACTCTTGAGCTGGAGAATTCCTACCCTGTCCGTGCGCTCCCCTGTGAGGTCTCACCTTGCTGCCTGGTTAGCCATGGATAGCTTGCCCTGCTGCATCTGACAGTGGAGCAGGATGGAGATTGACTCCGATTGGTTTGGCAGGGGGAGAGAGTGCAAGTGAGAGTGAGTGTAAGCGTGAGAGAGAGACAGGGGGAGAGTATGAGAGCAAGACTATTTGCATCTGCGAGACAGTGAGTGTGCACATATTTCTGTGTGTGTGTGTGTGAGCGTGTGTGCATGCATTTATGTGTGTACTGTACATGTGTGTGTGTGTGTGTGTGTGTGTGTGTGTGTGTGTGTGTGTGTGTGTGTGTGTGTGTGTGTGTGTGTGTGTGTGTGTGTGTGTGTGAGAGAAAGAAAGACAGATACTGTATGCATTTATGTGTGTTTTGTGTGTATGAGTAAGCGTGTATATATTTATATGTGCACTGTACGCGTGCATGTGCGGAGGTGCGTGCACATGCATGAGTGTAGCATGTATTTATGTGCATACTGTATGTGTGTGAGCGTGTGCATGTGTGAGTGTAGCATGTATTTGTACATAATGTATGTGTGTGCATGTGTGAGTGTAGCATGTGTATGTGCATATTGTATGTGTGTGCACATGTGCATGTGTGATTTCAGCATGCATGTATGTGCATCATGTATGTGGGTGCACATGTGCATGTGTGAGTGTAGCATGTAACCATGTGTGTACTGTATGTGTGTGTGCCTGTTCATGTGTGCATGTAGCATGTATATATGTGTGTACTGTATGTGTGTACATGTGTGAGTGTAGCATGTATCCATGTGTGTACTGTATGTGTGTGCATGTGTGAGTGTAGCATGTACTGTATGTGTGTGCATGTGAGTGTAGTATGTATCTATGTGTGTACTGTATGTGTGTGCATGTGTAGTATGTATCTATGTGTGTACTGTATGTGTGTGCATGTGTGAGTGTAGTATGTATCTATGTGTGTACTGTATGTGTGTGCATGTGTGAGTGTAGTATGTATCTATGTGTGTACTGTATGTGTGTGCATGTGTGAGTGTAGTATGTATCTATGTGTGTACTGTATGTGTGTGCATGTGTGAGTGTAGTATGTATCTATGTGTGTACTGTACAGTATGTGTGTGCATGTGTGAGTGTAGTATGTATCTATGTGTGTACTGTATGCATGGAAGTGTGTCACTATTAGAGAGCTGGAGCTCCTCACTACACTGCAGCTGTGATGGTCACTACAGAAACAAAACAAAAGCAAATGTCTGCTGTGTGGGATGCTAATGTGTGGGGAGTGGAACTAGAAGGGCCCTCAGAGAGTTGCCTACACCCACGCCCTAGTGGGCAAGGCCTGCAAGTGCTGCTGTCCAGGCCATACAATGCATACACTTCATTCCTCCATGAATACAGCCTGCACATGTCCAGGAGTCGCTGTCTCGCTGCACCCAAGCCGTTACCCGCCGGGTGACGTCTGCGTTTATAAGCCACAGTGGCACACCTGATAATTCACCACATCCGATTCTAGTTATGTATATAGCTGTGACTGGTGTCTTCGGTATTAGTGTTTCACATCTAATGCATGTAAAAACAAGACTAGGCTTGCGTGGTACGGCACTACCCAGCATCAAATATTGTTTTGAGAGAGAGAGAGAAAACTTAAGTTTCAAATATGTGATGCCATCAGATGTAAATTGGAGCTGCTCCATTGACAATGCACTAAAGACATGCAGAAATGGCTTTCTACTGTATATACAAATAAGCTTTATTCTAGACAGTGTTCTCAGAAAACGTACCCATATACTCAGAATATCCCTCTGGGTTCTCTCTCTCTCTCTCTCTCTCTCTCTCTCTCTCTCTCTCTCTCTCTCTCTCTCTCTGTCATCCCAACCTCTTTTTTATTTAATTGAAATGTTGCCTTTATTTGTTTGTATTGCAATTCAAGATATCTTTTACAAGGGAGACCTGGTCAAGAATAGCAGCAACACAGAGTAAAAAAATAAGCACATATAAATTACAGATAAAAGTAACATTAAAAAACGATCAGATAAAACAGTGGACTACACATCATAGGCATGCATTTAATGTCAACCTTTATTTAAAGCATAAGCATCTGAGGTTTCCCTCATTTACAGAAACGACAATTGTACAGTACATAATAAAAACAATATTCACAGAAATGTAAACACCAGAGTAAAAAATTAATAAAAAACGTTTCAAAATAATTTAAAAAGATCGACTAAAACAGTTACAGGTAGTCACACAATGGTCTGAAATCATACGTTTAAACATTCCAAGGGAAGGGAGAACCTCCAATTTCAGCGAGAGTTGAAGGACATTCTATGAGTTAGAGGCATCAAAGGAAAAGGCTGACTTCCCTAGCTCAGAACAAATTAGAACCATCCAGTCATTCGATCGAGTTGAATAGGTTCCAATATTCCAATCTAACAGTGAGAAGATATAAACAGGTTGTTTACCAATAAGGGCTTTAAAAATAAATAAATACCAGTGTTTGTTGCGCCTTTCTGCAAAAGAAGGCCAACCCACCCTATCATACAGGACACAATGGTGAGTATCATATCTGTCACCAGTTATAAATCTGATAGCTGAGTGATATGCAGAATCCAGAGGTTTAAGAGTTGTTGATGCCGCAGCATGCCTATAAATTACATCACCATAGTCCAAAACTGATAAGAAGACTGATTCAACAATTATTTTTCTACTAAATAGAGGAAAATTGGATCTGTTTCTGTACAGGAAACCAATTTTCTGTCGCAGGTTAGAGGCAAGATTGTCCACATGGAACTTAAATGTTAATTTCTCGTCAAGCCACAGGCCAAGATACTTATACTCAGTGACTCTCTCTATACAAGAGCCACTGACAGTAGATATCTACACATCATCAAAGTTAATATTCCTACATACTACAATATTCCTAAATACATTCAGGGTTACCAAGCTTTGGATTTTAAGATCAATTCCCTTCCCAATTCACTGTCTACGGAGCAGCTTCAGTACCGAGTAATACAAGGCTGAAACCATTTCTCCTTGACAGTAATAATGCTGCTAAAGTCTGCACTTTCACACTTTGCATCAACTGCTGTGAACTTTTACAGCTCTGATTTGATTTATGAATGTAAAAGCATTCTGTTGGACAACTCTAGTGTTTGGAGGGGCGGTATTTAATTAGTTTGACATAATCATTAAGGGGTGAATTCACAAAGAATGGATTGCGGCCGCTAATAGCACCCTTAATTGTGCCGGCTATTTGCTCCATCTTAAGGACCTATTCACTAAAGATATTGTGTGAATGATATATAAACACGCCCATACGGTGTGCAATTTCATTTGCTCCAGATATCTGGCAGCTCGCGGAGCATCTGAGTGCAATTTGCTCCTGATATGGTAAAATAGTATAAATACTGCAACAGTATGCATGTCCTAGGACAATGGCAGACAGAAAACGGAAGCTTCAATTCTCTGATCGCGAATTGGAAGTCCTGATGAATCAATACTTTAGCTTGATCACACATTTGTATGCACCTGAGTCTCCTGAACACGTAGAGATAAACCCAGAGTCGATCGGACCTTCCTAGGCTGAGCTATGGTAACCTTCACACATCCACCGCATAATACAGCAACAATGAGGCATTCACCTGTAGGGGGTAGGTGTTAGGGCTGAGCGATTAATAGATTTAAAATCGAAATCGCGATTTGAAATGATGCAATTAGCAAATCGCAACAACAACAAAATCGCAAATTTTTTTATTTAATTTTTTAACCAGGAAGTCCCATTGAGATACAAGATCTCCTTTGCAAGTTGTTGTTATTGTTGTAGGAACAGTTTGGGAGAGGGAGGTAAGGGGTTTTAGATTGTGTGTTGTGAAGTTTAGACTTCAGAGAGGGAGAGTAAAGTAAAGAAAAAAAGGTACCGTTGGGTACCAGTATCGATTCCCAGGTAAAAATAAACATTTTCAGGCTCGGTGTCCCGAACAGACCCATCGCGTAGGCCAGATGCAAGCCACATTTTACAATAAACCTCTGTGGGGCTGCTTAAAAATGTGTTTATTATAATTGCAAATTTAATCGCAATCGCAATATCTGTCAGAAAAATCGCAATTCGATTATTTCCCAAAATCGTGCAGCCCTAGTAGGTGCGCGAAAGTTACCATAGCTCAGCGTAGGAAGGTCCGATCGACGTGATCAGGAGTCTCAGGTGCATACAAACGTGATCATAGTCATTCTCTAGTACCCCCACAACCCGACCTACGAGCAAATCTATGAAGGGGAGCAAAATATGGCCGGAGACTTACTTTGCGAAAACTCCGATTATATACGTGTTTGTCCGACAATCGTTGAACGCCAACCACGTATATACCGGTATACGTTATTTGATCATTATTTCTTTTATTCGATATTTCTATTCATTACAGGCACACAGACTCGGGGTTAACATGGGGAATCATCATGAGAATTTAAAAGTGCCATACCGGCCGCATTACGCTAGACGGCGGTATCGAGCACCCTTCATGCCCTCGTATATTTCTCTGTGGGAAGGCCAAAGGTCTCCGGTTTCATGTTTCCTTGTCGGGCGAGGGCAGCCGTTCTGCCGGTTCCATCGAAGCGCGTCAAATATCTCCGATCCATATGTTGTGGTGGATTATGCCGTTGACCAAATGGACATTGCATATACCAGATGGCGATCAAACAATTGGAATATTATTTTTGGAATACTCACGGTCACAGGTAAGGACGATTTGACATACATTTTTGCTTAATCCTACAATGCTTTCATACCGATCGGGCTGATAACCTGTTTTAGTGTTCAATGCGAATGCCATTACTGACAATCAAATAATCAGAAACGACCCCCCCCCCTTTCATGCATTCATGATGAAACATAATAGCTATGATGTAGATTTGATTTCGGGATAATAGCGTATACAGGCAAGAAATGGCAACGTCTAGCTATAGTGGAATCGACGTATAGGGCTTTGACTCAGGATTTCATGAATTACCCTAGACCGCTCTGAAACCATACTTATATTCACCACGATATAACGCGGGAACGTATGGATGGAAAAATGTATTCTTTCTCACATATTGAACGATAGATAGGTGATGTCAAATGGGCCATAGTATTGTATCCATAGCTATAATATAGAATATAGTTATAGCTCTACAAACAAGGTGACTCAGTCCTATATTTTAAAGCTTGGCAATGTGACCACAGGGCCATGGCTAATCCCCGGCACTGAATGAGTTAATGTTCCACATTGTGGCCAATTCCACATCTGTGTTTGCCAGTGACGTTATTGGTCGGCCACCTGATCCATCTGCGGTTAGTGACATGTGCGGTTAGGGGCTTCGGGGCCTGTACTTGGAGTGGGCGGGGCTAATGTCACGCCAAAATGGGGGACCCTGATGTAAACAAGACGAAAGTAGTGCTTTATTTTACTCCATCGGCTAATGTCGCGCCAGTGACACATAGCGCGAGAGAGAGAGAGAGAGAGAGAGAGAGAGAGAGAGAGAGAGCCCCCCCCCCCATCCCCCCTCATCCGCATTTGCAGTAGTGCACATCAGTGTACAGGCCCCGAAGCCCCGCCCACTCCAAGTACAGGCCCCCAAGCCCCGTCCACTCCAAGTACAGGCCCCCAAGCCCCGCCCAGCCATTGGGGTCTGTGGTTCTGCAGATTTACCCTGTTGCATGAGGTAGGGGCAGAGAAGCCAAAAACAGATTTAAGTTCAGTACAAACTCTAGGCACTCTAAGTTGAAGGAAATCGATGATTTGCATTTGGTTTATAACCTATATAGAGATGAGTTTTAAGAGGATAATATCATCATCATCATAATCATCACCATCATTATCAGGTATGTGTGTTTCCAGCCAAAACTGTGCAGACAGAAGGCCGTTATCAGCTGGGTGGAACAGAGAGAACTAGGGGAGGATAATATCAACAATTGAGCGGTTGCTATAGTTATCTGGGTCAAATAGCTGTGGTCGAAGACAGCACTGCTTGTAGCTGAGAGCAGCCAGGTCAGAGAGGTAGAGGTGGTGGAGGAGGAGGCGGTCAGAGAGAGAGTGTGTGCATGCCAAGGTTGTTAAACATAAACACTGATAAGGACTGGAAACAGTGCAGATTTGGTCAGAGAGAACTATGCAGAGTTTGACATCGAACCATACTAAAGGTTAAAAGCAGTTGCCATGGCAGCGTCACATGGTAACAAGAAGAGGGGCGGGGCCTGTCGTTGCTATGGCGAAGATAAT
Organism: Notolepis coatsorum; assembly: GCF_963971535.1. NCBI lineage: Eukaryota > Metazoa > Chordata > Actinopteri > Aulopiformes > Paralepididae > Notolepis > Notolepis coatsorum. The sequence goes on along the minus strand of NC_140183.1, from coordinate 49,636,931 downwards.
ATAATGGCGTTTTCTTCCGGGTACAGTTAGAATGAGAAACGAACCACACCGAAGAGCACACGCGTTGATCAGAGACTTTCATCCCTCTACAGTCTACACCCTCGCTGGGTGGGGGAGGGGAGTGACACCTCATCATAGGGCTGGGCGATATGGCCAAAAACGTTATTGCGATAAAATGATAAAATTATTTTCATATAACTCGATATCGATAATTATCGTCGATATAATGTCTGTCAAGTTTAATTAACTTATTATGCCCGGCGCCGATAGACTTGTTTTGCTGCTGTGAATGTCTCGAGAGTCGAGTCGTCATCAGTCCGCGCACGTTAGCAGTTAGCCAAAGCAAGCGGAGTATCTCATGACAATGTACTAAAAATGACCCTAAAATACTCTGTTCCGCCCAATTCATTGCAACGACGTCCACCGTATACCCTACACTACTATAAAAGTTACCCTCAGAATTCAAAACACACACCAACTCGGCAGGTAACCTGTAAAATAGCGCCGTGCAAGCTAATTAGCCCTAGCCAGCCTCGTTTCCGAGCGGAGTATCTCATGACAATGTACTAAAAATGACCCTAAAATACTCTGTTCCGCCCAATTCATTGCAACGACGTCCACCGTATACCCCACACTACTATAACAGTTACCCTCAGAATTCAAAACACACACCAACTCGGCAGGTAAACTGTAAAATAGCGCCGTGCAAGCTAATTAGCCCTAGCCAGCCTTGTTTACAGAGTCCTACCTCCGCGTCTCCTTCCGGGTCTCCTTCCGCTATCGGCCATCTCCTTCACTGATTGGTTGTTAGTGCGTGTGCTCATATCCAAGCTTGGAAAATCGATATATCGAAACTTTGCGACCACGTTTCATGTTTATTTCGAGGAAATAATTTATCGCGATAGTTATCGTTATCGTTTTATCGCCCAGCCCTACCTCATCATTAGCTTCGACTAACAGAGAGGGTTTTGGCTAACGACGAGGCCTCAGCCACCATTGGACTAACAGCAGACAAGACGATAGAATAATGAATTTAGTGTTCCATCAAAGACTTTTCAAGGACAATACGAGATGGGTAACATCTGAGGCTTTTGTTTATGTAATAAACAACGGGTTCCAAGAAAGGTAACATGTCTGACGGTGTGAATTATTATGATTACGGATTGCATTAAAGGGGAATGACCACGATGTACAGCCAGTATGAGAAGACGTGGGAGAAATAAAACACAATGCAGAAACTACATGGGCCAACAGATGAAGAAGTGATAAGGGGCTGATTGTGGTTTGCCAGAATCCAACAAAGTGTAAGACAAAAACTGGATTGTGTATGACAGGGTCCAGTGGTCTATTCCAATAAAGAACTAATATAATTTGGACAATCTCTAATTATGGCTTTATAAAGAAAAAGATTCCAATGCAACTTACGTCTCTCTGTCAGAGAGGCCCACCGACCTTATTATATACAGTAGGATACAATGGTGAGTACCATAACTATCACCGGCAGGGAACAAAATTAACTTTTTGGCTTACCAGCCAAGGTGGCTGGTAGATAAAAAAAACTACCAGCCAGGCAGATTTTTTACCAGCCAAAAATTTGAAATAGCTTTTTAGTATATCGCCATGTGTTATTATTATTACTATACAGGGCTCTACGCTAACCTTTTCCCCAGGGAGCACATGTGCTCCTAAATAAAAAAAAAAATTAGGAGCACACAAAGAAATCTAGGAGCACAGTGAACATTTTTCAAGTAACAGAGTTTATTAACAAACTATTTATTACATGGATATTATACTGTGTGTGTGCATACTAAGGGTCAACATCTGTGCAATAGCACATACCACCAAAATCACACATTGGCCCATGCCTACTAGACACAAAGGATATCGGTTGTCAAGCTGCTTTTGTATGTTGTACTGTTGTCACAATACCAACATTTTGACTTTGATACAGATAGGAAAGGTAATGGAATATATTATTAGATGACAGAACATGGAAAATTCTTTATACAATTATTTAATTCATTATAATTTACACGCTATTGAATAATAGTTAATCAATAGTAATTAATACAATTATTCTGTTACAGCTACTGAGCTATATACTATTAGCTACTGTCCATCAATATCTTCCTTTTGAATTAAATAGGTTCAGGAGAGAGATGGAGAGAGGGAGGGAGAGAGAGAGAGAGAGAGAGAGAGAGAGAGAGCGAGACACACACACACACACAGAGAGAGAGATAGACGGAGAGAGACAGATTCTCAGCCCTCCCTTCCCTCACTATGCCTCTGAGCGTCCCCAGTGATTAGCGTTAGCAGTAGTTAGCGTTAGCAGGTTAGCTTAGTTGGAGTACTCAGTTAGCAGATAACATTACAGTAGTTATTGTTTTTTAGCGTGACGTGGGTATAACTGGCGAGGATGCAAATCATGTTAGACAATTGGAACTGCTGCTCGCAGAGTTTCCGTTGCACATAGAAGCAGACTCGAGATGAGTTGTTACAGAGCTGATCCACGCTGCTCCGTCTCTATTATGAAATGACAATTGGCAGTTGACACGCCCACTACGCAAGACTATTACTCGCACACTGTGCTCCTAAATGATTTGTCCGGTTCGCACAAATCTATTTTTAAAGGCAAATGCGAGTGAAATGCTCGCACTGTATAGCCCTGATATAATACTCTAATATGCTCATATGGCTCCCAATTATTTTACACGCCAGAGTGGCTGAGTAGCCTCTGTAATTTACCAGCCAAAGAGGAAATCTACACGTCATTGGCGTTTGGCGGGTGCTTATTTTGTTCCCTGATCACCGGTGATAAATCGAATGGCTGAATGGTAAACAGAGTGTAAGGGCTTAAGAGTGGAAGCCGCTGCATGTCTATAAATCTCCATAATTCAAAACAGACACTGCTTCAACAACTACTGTATCTTTCTGCTAATCATAGGGAAGCTGGCTCTATTTCTATACAAAAATCCAATCTTTTCCCCTAATTTATTGGCGAGAACGCCCACATGATGTTTAAATGTAAATCCTTCATTAATCCAAATACAGAGGTATTTGTATTCTGAAACTCTCTCGATATCAGAACCATTCAGAGTAGATAATATATGCAAGTCACTATAAACAATAGTTTTGGCTTTGGAAAACAACATGAATTTAGTTTGACTTTTAGACTAATAAGTGCATCTTGCAGGGCGTCAAAGGAGAGTTGTAAATATTTAGTAGCCAGTTGCACAGAATCAGCAGTACAATAGAGAACCATGTCATCCGCGTAAAGGTGGCCTGTGACCTGTGATGTAGCCTGAAAATGGAGACCATCACTGAAAAGCAAGGGGAGTGCTGATAGAAGCCACAGGCCATCAGAGATGATGGATGAAAAGATGGGCGGAAGTGTTTCAGTAGGGGAGGACAAGTTGTTTCAAGATGCTTCAGCCCCGGTGAAATATTTAGGCTGAGTGGAAGAACAGGCTGCAACGAGCTAAAGACGAACAACTATAAATAGGGAAAAAAAGTGAATGAAGCCAAAATCTGCTCCTTAATCCTGCCTGCCGCGAGCTTAAGGGCTTGGTGAGAAACGTTTGTGATTAAAACAAGAACACTGATTACTATACATCAAATGCCATGTGGTTTTGTGGAGACGTCATCACCGGACAACATCTCAACAAGTGCGTCACAAAGAGTTCTATTATATACGGTCTGAGCAGACTTCATGTAAACTTGAGAAGGGGTTTGTGATTGATGCACAGATTGAATCAAAAGGACGTATGCAATGCAGTTAGGGGCATGGGGAGATGTGGGAGTTGGGACAAGTGGGCCCTTCACCTTACAGTAAGTCCATCATCCTGTTTGAATCATTACAGTAGAATTCATTTTCCACCAGTATGTCGGCGCAAGTGAAGAGGAGAGGGTTGTGACAGCACGGATTGAATCAATGTGTGTCATGGGGTTGGGTCACTGGTGAGGAGGGAAGGAGCAAATAATATTGACCCATATGACCCATGACCTTATATCCATCAGCCAGTGTTTGAATCATTACAGCAGAACACATCTTCCACTACTACAGTATGTCAGAGCACACTGATCATGTTATGTAAACCCCAAGTCTTGAGGAGAGGTTTGTGATAGCACTGATTGAATCAAAGGAAACTGTGTCAGGGGTTGGGGACACTGGGGAGGAAAGGGGAAAATATGACCCATGACCGTATATCCATCAGCCTGTGTTTGAACCATTACAGTAGAATATATCCCTTTTAATCCTCCTGCTTGGCCATACATTTTGAAAACAGGTCTTCATCATCTTGGGTGTAATCCCCACGGAGAGGCTAATGCACTCATGCTCACTGAGGGCGACTTATTTGTTGGTACAAATCCAGGAAAGGGAGAGGATAAATTGGACAGTGATGCTGAATTAAGATGTCTCTTTTTGTTGTGGCCCATCATGTTTCATTTGGCTTCATTGCGAACGAGGAATTGCTCCACCAAATGTTATAGGCAGTTTGAAGACATTAGAGCATGACACAAAAAGGGGCATTGTGAGCAGGCACCGTGGCAATACTGCTTACCTACAGGATAATATGTTTCAAAACAGTAGGTGACATCATCTGCCCAAGAAAAGCCAACTGGAGGAACCTGCTGCCCCAATTTAGCTATCGCACCATTTCTATCTCTTGCGTTACTGAAAGACAACAACCTCCTCAATAGCTCACCCTGCTGCACCTGAAACGTTCCAGCATCCACCCGGCGTTAGGCTCAGTGATCTCCTCTCTAACTCATGTCCTTTCCATGACACATGGCAATAGGTGGTGTGGTGTGTGTAGGAGTGGATGAGTCGCAGCGCTAGGCTTTTTCTGAGCTGTATTTCTCCCATTTCTGACATTCCAAATTCAAGCATGTATGCTTCATATTTAATTTCGACTATAACATATGTTTCTGCAACGCTGTTCACTCATGGCTCACATGCAGGTTTGCCTGTGAGCTCGAGACAAGAGCGGAACAGGTGGCAAGTCCTCATTTAACATATGGTCCATGGGTCCTGAGATAAAACAAGACACTGTGTTCAGACTGCTATACACATTACATAACCCACGCAACCAAGCACATGTTGGACTATATCTTTCAAGCCCCTGTGGCCATCATTGGAAGCTGTACACAAACTCTGTCTTTTCAATAAATATGATACTGCACTCCCCCCCCCCCCCGCCCCCCCCCCCCCCCCCCCCACTCCCACAATAGTGATGTTGACTTCATATATAATTTGAATGACACTATGAATCATGTGGTCATCAGTGTGACATGGAATGTGAAATAATGCTTTATGGCGTACAATCATAATGATTTGTGCTGATATGTGCCTCGCTGGCAGTTTCTGGTGGAAGCCGTATTGGTTCTATAACAAATAGCTAATATTGAACGGATGGTTGGGAACGCCGACTCCGGGGGGAATTGGGGCTCGCTCTGGTCGCTATGGAGATAGATGGTATCTTCCACACCGTGGGTACTTACGGCTCAACCCATTGGACGTGGAAATGAATGGGCTTGGAATAGCGAGTGGGTGGATATATAGCGCAGACCCGTCACTCAGCTTGTGACTGTAATATGACAGCCAGGGAGAAGCTTCATTTTCCTAGCCCTTCATTTAACCCTGATGAAGTGGGTGGTCCCCTATTTCATTTGCCCCCCCCCTGCCATCTCCAAGACCGCTCCCCCCAAGACCAGGCACAAATAATTCTGGGACATAATTGCAGAGGGGGAGAACAGTGTGCTCTCTTTAACGTGGGGGCGGATATGAGAGCAGGGACACTGTGTGGGGGGACAATTCCCCTGTTGGACGCCTTTAATAAAACTAGGAGAACTGGCAATTGAAAGGGACACTCAAGGTTGACTCACACTCACAAGCTACAATATACCGGTCTCAATGAAAACATGCATTCTCTGCAGACATCTTCAGAACTTCTGTCAATTGCTCCTGTTTTCACAGATTCACACTTTTAACAGTATTTTGTAATAAACTTGAAACTGTTAAACAGTAATCCAGAACTGTTTTATTGCACTGTAAAAAAAACTGATTTTTATATGTCTGCACTTTATGTGTTCATTGCATGTCTATTCTATTCTACCACTTATTGCACTGCACTATTACACTATTTTATTCTTTAGTGTATTTTATCTTACTCTTTATATTATTGTCTATTTTTAAAACTGAATCAAACCATAAACAAGGTGGCCTGTTGGGATGTGAAAAACTGTGATTTTATATGTCTGCACTTTATGTCTACATTTTATGCCTGTCTTTTTTCTTTTGGGAAGCACTTTGAGCTGCAGTTTCTGTATGAAAGGTGCTATACAAAACTTTTATTATTATTATTATTATTATTATTATTATTATTATTATTATTATTATTATTATTATTATTATTATTATTATTATTTTGTAAGTAAAATCTGGGGGCGGGGTGGGGGTCTCTCTACAGCCATTTCTACTTTTCACTCTACTTCCACCTCCAGCCACGGAGGACTGCTAAATCAAACGTGTCTCGGGCTTCGCCATCTACACCATCGATCCAAAGCCAAATCAAGCTTCCAGGCCATCTCCTCTCCACACCGTACACGCTCCTCACGCAGGAGGGCCCAGCTGCACTTTACATCATTTGAAGAGCCCTTGGGCTTTTTCAATAAATGTCTCTGGTTTTAAATGGTCCCCAGGCAAGGTGCGTGGGGGGGAAAGGTGAAGGGGTCGGCCCATGTCGCCAACGGTAGCCCAATTTGCATTCCGGTACAACTCTCAGGGGTGACCCGCTGCTCTTTAATTGAATCTCTTAGGATGAAAGGAAAAGGAAGGGAGTGGAAGTTGATAGGGTAGGTACAATTATAAAAGGAAAGAGTTTTAGGAAAGGACACAATATCCATAAGGTAAAGGGAAATTGTGAATATGTGATGCAAATCATGTAATGCTTACAGGAAAGTGGCTCTGCTTTTATTTTCTGTGGAAGGATAGAGAACTAACAGAAAAGTAGGCCTGAGGACAATCCCATTAGTAGCCATAGGACATCTATTGTTATGGGACAGAGGGGGGAATCTCTGGAGGAGAATGTCTCACTGCACAGGGTGCAGAAGGAGCTGCAGTGACTGCTAATGTAATATTCTCCTCTCCAGCACTATCTATTATGGTCGTGTCCTCAGCATGAGGTTGTCTCTGGGGTTTGGCTTGGCATATAACGAGCTGTGTGCTTAAGTGACCCACATATGAAGGGACGGCAATGATGATGAAGCTCACAGAGGGACGGACATCTCTTTAATCTGCCATCAAGGCTCCGGGGTCGGCTGCTGGCTTCTCGCCTCGGAGCGACTGTGGAGAAAGTGATACAGTGCACGCAGGTTCTAACTAGAATGGGAAATGAGTTACTCTCGTCATCCCCTTGAAATCCACAATGGTGACAGTGAAGGAGGATAAAACAGAGTTACTATGAATTATATAATGAATGTAATCTGCCAAAGAAACCTTTCCATTTCAGGACTAGTAAGAGGATTTGACAGTACTTAAATGTGTGTCACAAAACCACTAGAAACTGATTTGTCGGATGCCAAATCTACATAAAATATATATTTTGTGTCTTTTCAACCAACCAAATGCTTGAAGAACACAACCCTTCTTTCACACACTATGTCCAGCAGCACAGACCCTGTTTGATGTGACGGCTTCCATGCTTTTATGATGGACTTTATAAAACAAAGGGTTTAAGAATAAACATAAGATGCTTGATATGGTGGCATCATTTTGGCTTCTCTAAGAAACAAGAAGAGCAACACTTTGTTCTTCGTCCAAACAGGGACTTAATAATACTCATGGTTAGCCTTTTCAACATCTTCTTTCGTTTGTCTCCTTAGCAAAAACAGGGGAGGATTTTAATCCTGTGGTATAAGGCTGCTGTCTGTGTGTGATGAATATTACGTGAGGCTGTGGGCCCATCATGCCTGGACCCTGCCTCTAAACCTCTACATTAGGTAGGCTGGAAAGGGAGGCCAATTCATTCCCATTATTTGTTGGAAACTAAGTGGGGTAAATCTGGCCAAGGTTGCCCAGGACACATGGACGGGCAAGACAGGGTGGACATCAGGAAAAATGTCCTCTCTCTTTCTCTCAAGCGGTTTCCCAGACAAATAAAAAAGGAGAAACATGCTCTGGGTGGTGAATGGTAAGATGTAAAGAGCTTTAGAAGTGAGCACAGAAAAGACACAACTGAATAATTTCAAACAGTGCTATAGAAGCTGTATTGAATAAAATTATAAATGTGTATAACACTGACAACCTGGTTTACTTTGAACCCCAAGCATCAGTATCCTGGAGAAATTTAGAAGTAAATATAGTAGCACCACAGAGACTGCAGGACATAGTATGTACACCAAAATATCAATTAAGCAATGCGAACTGAAATTTGGCCCCATAATTACACATGCGATCCGGATATGGCGTGAAACACAAAAAAAATATTCTAACCCACATAAATGGCATAATCATACTCCCTTATTCAATAACAATGCACTCCTGATTGGAAAACGACCTATAAGATTCCCTAGATGGGAAAAGCAAGGCATACATACATTAGGAGATGTTTTCAACAAACAGGGTATTTGTAGTTATGATGAAATAGAAGAAAAAAAATTATCTCACCGGTTCCACATATTTTTTTTACGCACAATTATTGTTATGTTTGAAGTCTCAATGTGTTCCATTAAGGATACCAATTGCACACCACAGATACCACAAATTTGTCTATGAAAGAGAGGTTTTGTATCAGATTTGTATCATCAATTACTAACGGCCTCGTATGAAACCCTCCACCTAGACTCTATTTGGAGGAGGGATATACCAGACCTGGAAATAGATTTTGATTGGCAAGAAGCCTGGGCAAATGTTCAACTTGCATCAAGGAACCCGGACCATCAACAAATCAATCTTAACTATATTCATAGGACATACTTGACTCCTATAAGACTGAACAGAATGGGTCTTAAACAAGACTCCAAATGCTCCTTATGTACAAATGGGGACGAGGGGACATTTATGCACATGTACTGGGACTGCCCACCAGTTAAGATATTCTGGAAAGAAGTGACCCAGCAATTATCAAATCTCTTAACTCTGAATATACCTGTACACCCCTCTGTATTACTGCTGAATGATGTTTTTGAGTATGCAGTTCATCCACAGCTAAAGAGATTGGTTTTATCTGGTATTACAGTGGCTAAAAAACTGATAGCATCACGATGGATTCAACCGGAAAAAATTTGCCGAAAGGTCTGGATTCTTACATATCTCGATGTGATTTATCAAGAAATATCTACAGCAAGAATTTTGGGTCTCAATGAATCCAAATTGACAATGTGGTTAGAAGTGGTGGAGAGAATAAAAGCTAGCATATAATGGTAGTGTCTGGTTAGGAGCGAATGATAATGGATGGATTATCCATTGGGGGGTCCAGGGTGGGGGGTGCGAGCAAGAGCATATGTATGTAGGGGAATAGATAGCAGGTATTAGGGGCATATCTTGTATAAGACATTTATTTAAACAGTGATTTAATTTGATGTGCACTGTTAACAATGCTTGTACATCTAATCGTGTGTTGTCATGTTTGTTTATGTGTTTGTTTAAAAAATTATTAAAAAAAAAATACAAAAAAAAATTGTATAACACATACTTCAACCAACTGTGTAATGGCCCCAGCTACATCTTGATCAAAAGGTCTTAGAATATATAAAGCAATATCAAACCAAATCAGAGATTTGTATCCATCTGCTGTTAATCTTGGATTTGTGTATCTTGGCGGGTATCTGTACTGTTTCATCAGCCACGAATATCTTCGCTTGGCAGTCCACTGTTTGCATGTGTGTGATTTCCTGTTGCCTCTCCCAGAAACCCCTGCTGCTCCTGTTACATCATCATCGTTCAAAGCCAGGGAACACCAGACGTTTTCGCTGGGCTCCGAATCAGGCTTGCTCAGAGATACGCTGGAAATACAGAGACGTTACTGCTTTTATTTTTAGTTAGCGCTCCCTATCATAAAACAAAACTGGGGCAAAACAAGCAAGAGATCTCTAGGAGCTCTAGGAGTGCTTCAGCTGGCAAGTCTTGCACAGTTAGTGAGAGTCCCAAAAGTATGTTTCATTACTGTCCCTCCACTTACCCAGAAGCCTGAACTCTCTCTCCAGGCGCTCTGATTTGTCTTTTAGAGAGATGTGGTAGTTACTCCCTCCCTCACCTTTTGTTCGCCCGCTGTCCATCACCTGTCCAGATGAAATGATAAATGAGGCCGACACTGGCCAAGATCCTGTCTGGTCAACTTTGTGGTACAACTTTTTTAGAAGCGTGACAAAAATAATTCAGTCAGACAGGTTTGAAGTGGATATATGAACTATTTTGACATCTTGTAGACCAGTCCCATTGCAAGTTGCTGTACTCTGTAGTCTACTCTAAGCCATCCTAGGTAGTCAAAGTGGGCAGGGGTGAGGTGAGTTCTAGGAGTAAGGTCCAGCAGTAGTCTGACCATTTTGTTTTGTGATGTTTGTAATCTTGTTTTTAGCGCCTTTGAGGTGCTTTGGTACCATGAGGTGCAAGCATAGTCGTAGTACCCTTGAATGAGTGCTCCTGCCAGAGTCTTCAGGGTATTCTTCTTTACCAGAGAGGAGATCCGGTACAAGAATTGAGTTCGTTGGTTGACTTTTTTGATTACATTGGATGCCATTTTTTCACAGGAAAGATTTGCATCTAGGATGGAACCCAGGTATGTAATTTCATCTTTCCTTGTGACAATATTGTCACCCACTGTAACTGAGAAGCCGTCAGTCTTGCTGAGTTTGTTATTTGAACCGAAGAGAATGGACTCTGTTTTACCCAGGTGTAATGATAGTTTGTTATCAGCAAGCCAGGTGCAGATTCTGCCGAGTTCAGAGCAGGTAGGTAGGGAATTTATTTTATTTGATCTTTTATTTAATTTTTTCCCACGGCGACTATGGATAGGGAATTTCTTTATTTAATTAAAATGTTCACGACAAGGGCGGTCAGGTGGTGTAGCGGAGATTGCGCTTGTCACCAATGCAAGAGGCTGCGGTCTCGACTCCCGGAGTCAGCATTGCCTTGGCTTGGGCTGATCGCTATACTAACTCGTTTGGCTGGGTTAGGGGGAGGGAAGCTGTGGGTGGGAAACTGGCGTTGTGGACAGCGACGCCTACAGGTCAGGTCTGGGCGCTTGCTCAGCGGATGCAGGACTTGATGAAGGCAGTGTGACCTCCCACGCGTTACACTTCACCAATGAGAGCCCTCGCTGCCAGGTGAGAAGAGAGGAAGTGTCGGAGGAAGCGTGCGGATACTTCAGGGTTCCCTTGTACCGACCAGTAGGAGAACATGCGCACAACAACCAGGTAGGGGAGGGGGGGGAATTGGCACAATGACTAAATTGGGACGGGGAGAAAAACAGAGAAAAATCGGAGAAAGAGAGATAAAAATAAAAATGTTCACGACAACATGGATGCATGTACTCTGCCAGCATGTTTAATATCCATAATACTAAAGGTTTGACTAAGATTTTTATGAAACTTTATAGTAAAAAAATATATATATATATATATATATTTTTTTTTTACTCGTAAAATAAATTGGGTCGCACCTAAATCGGCAGGGTCGGTCGGCAACCGGAACCAATTTTTTTTTAAGGCCCAGTAGCAATGATGAAGTCAGTCATTCATGGTCTATGTAAATGTGTATTTCATTAGCAATTCAAATGTCCTTGGTAGATTAACAATGTTTTAATTCCTTTGAAGAAGCCAACTCGTACTGAGAAGATGCATTGGCCAAGTAGCCTCGTTTCAACGACAGCTGTCCCTCTCTGGCACTGAGTAAATGGAAATCTGTCACAATGCAATGCTAACTAGAAAGGTGCGCTCAGCGCAAATCTCCCCCAGGCAGCAGTCATCCGTTTATTTTGTAGTAGCCTATACGTTAGGCAGGGCTTAAGTGTAGGGGGCGGGCCAAACATGTAAGCAGACCAATGAAAGCAGATCTCCCCATATTAAAAACAGCTGGATGTCATTTAGCCAAATCAGTATGGCTGTGAGTCTTTCACCTTTTGTATATCTAGCTTTGGCATGGATTGATTGTTTAGGATGCTAGCAGTAGCATGGCTAACAAATGCAAATATATCATAGGCGTTCCCATTGTTAGAGAGTCTGACGTGGATGAGAAACCTGTCTATTACAAACAAGTACACTCTTACACAGTATTAGACTATTACACACTATTACCCTTTTGGGTGGAATAAACCTTTTACACTATCTGGGTGGAATAAACCTTTAAAACGTTAAGTTCATTGACACCTCCCATAAGTCTCAATTAATGAGATATGAAAGGGGGAGATATTTCAATGGACAATGATGGTAATTAATTAATACATGTTTTAATGCATAGGTATATCAACGATAATAGGTTCACTATGGCATGTTGTAAACAGGTGCCAGAGAGCTGATTACTAGCATCGCCCTCTTGCGTTCAAAAGGTAACTGTGTATATTATGCCGAATATGTATTTCAATGGACAATGATGGAAATTAATTCAAACAAAATACTTGTCGGCTTCTGAATCCTGGAGACAAAACTAATTAGACAGAAATTGCCAGGCAATAAAGTTTGTTGTCTTACTAAAATCAGATCTGACCCTGAAACGATTTAGAGCTTCCTTCATTTCTGTGATGCTCGGGGGATTAATATGTGAGATTAGTGGTTTTTCGGGAATCAACGTGTCGTGAGATCAAAGAAACAGTATCCAGTAGGGATGCACCGATATGAAAATTGGCCACCGATACCGATTGTTCAACTAACACTATCGGCCGATACCGATACCGATATTTGTATATTTGTATATAAGTATTTGTAATTTTTTTAAATTTTTATTTAATTTTTTATTTTTTTTTATTTTTTTTAATGAAACTACTGTATATTTGTATGTGTATGTTTGTATTTGTAGGCCTCTTTACTTACTTAAAAAAAAGGAAACATCAAGAAATATGTTTATGGTATTAATTCCACCATGCCATGTAGCACTATTTCTCTCCCAGTATCGTCTGGCGGCCTGCAGGAGTAGGGGGTATCTGCAGAGCCGCAGAGCCAGGCTGGACGGGTTGGAGGCGGGGCTTCGTGGTCTGGACAAGTATTAGTGGTCTGGACAAGTATTGCGGATGAGGGGGGGGGGCTCTCTCGCTATGTGTTGGAGTGCGCAATGTGTATGCGCATGCGTGTGGACTGGAGCATGTGAGAGTATAAAGAGTCCATTTTTTCCTAACTCTTTCTCACATCACAACAAGAAGAAGAAGAAGAAGAAGAAGAAGAAGAAGAAGAAGAAGAAGAAGAAGAAGAAGAAGAAGAAGAAGAAGAAGAAGAAGAAGAAGAAGAAGAAGAAGAAGAAGAAGAAGAAGAAGAAGAAGAAGAAGAAGAAGAAGAAGAAGAAGAAGAAGAAGAAGAAGAAGAAGAAGAAGAAGAAGAAGAAGAAGAAGAACTCTTTCACCGGGGTTGCAGTGTAGCAAATCCCTGGTTGTGTGTGGCCGAACAGTGCAACTGCGCACATACAATCATGGTTAAAGACTCGCTTCTTCAACCATTATCTGAATAAAAAAATAAAAAAAATAAAAATCTAACCCTAACTAACCTTACTGTCATGCACTTGTCCTAATAAACTAACCTACACTGTAGCACTCAACACTTTATGAACATTGTTACTGAGACGAAAGTTAAGTTTACTCTATTATTACTAGATCTGGTATGTCATAAATGTCTAGATGTGCTAATCATAAATGTCTAGATGTAACATTACTGTCTATGTACCTATGTAAACGAGACGAAAGTTAAGTTTACTCTATTATTTCGCCGTCGACTAAAGACTCACTTCTTCAACCATTATCTGAATAAAAAAAATCTAACACTAACTAACCTTACTGTCATGCACTTGTCCTAATAAACTAACCTACACTGTAGCACTCAACACTTTATGAACATTGTTACTGAGACGAAAGTTTACTCTATTATTACTAGATCTGGTATGTCATAAATGTCTAGATGTAACATTACTGTCTATGTACAAGTTTACTCTATTATTACTAGATCTGGTATGTCATAAATGTCTAGATGTAACATTACTGTCTATGTACCTATGTAAACGAGACGAAAGTTAAGTTGAAAATGGGGGAAGGTAAGTTGAAAATGGGGGATCTATGTAAACGAGACGAAAGTGAAGTTGAAAATGGTGCGCAGTAGTGCAAATACTTGTCCAGACCACTAATACTTGTCCAGACCACGAAGCCCCGCCTCCAACCCGTCCAGCCTGGCTCTGCGGCTCTGCAGATACCCCCTATTGGCCTGCAGATGGATACTATTCTCTCAACCAGAGCTCTCAGCCAATGCAATAGAACCATTTTGATTGACAGTCGATTCGGCCAATTACGCCACACCGCTAGCACCCACCTCCTGCTGTTCTTACCACCAATCGGCAAGCGTTTATTCATTTTCTACTTTCGGGCATGCCGCCATTGATCTGCTTGCGACTCGAGAGCACAACAAACTTAACGTAGCTAATACCTTAGCTGGCCGGCCCGCCGACCAGCGCTCCACAGCATGACCAAATGAGACATAATGATTTTACTGCAACAAATGTTATAATAAAACAAAGCCTTTCTATACATTTGTCTGGTTGAAAACTTTATTAACAGATTGCAGAATGGGTAGTTTGGTACGGAATGAGCAACGGAATGGAACTGAGCTATGAACGGAATAAAGCCTTGCTTACTTGCTGTGTTCGGGTAAATAATATGCTGATGTTATATTGAACGTGTAACACTAACTATATAACGTTATTAACTAACTAGCTACCGTACCGGGAGCTCACGTTGATGCCTGGATGGTGCTAACTAACTAGCTACCGTTCCGGGAGCTCACGTTGATGCCTGGATGGTGCTAACTAACTAGCTACCGTACCGGGAGCTCACGTTGATGCCTGGATGGTGCTAACTAACTAGCTACCGTACCGGGAGCTCACGTTGATGCCTGGATGGTGCTAACTAACTAGCTACCGTACCGGGAGCTCACGTTGATGCCTGGATGGTGCTAACTAACTAGCTACCGTACCGGGAGCTCACGTTGATGCCTGGATGGTGCTAACTAACTAGTAGTGGGTAGTTGGGTACGGAATGAGCAACGGAATGGAACTGAGCTATGAACGGACTCGGAGTAATGCCTTGCTGCTATGGGTAATAATAATATGCTGATGTTATTGTCCGTGTAACACTAACTATATAACGTTAATGCCACAAAACGAATGCCTTGTTAATCATAAGTAGTAACTCTGATGCAGTAGCTTGTGTGTTTGTGTGGGGGACGGCGGGCGTTGTGCAGGTAGGTCGCCAGTGAACTTTTATTTTTTTTGCCTTTTGACGCTACACAAATTGATGGTTATTTATCGGCGACTGCTATCGGCACATTTGAGCTTATCGGCCGATAGGCCGATAGCAGTCAACAAGGCACTTATCGGCCGATACCGATACCCGACCGATATATCGGTGCACCCCTAGTATCCAGCGCTCCGGGCGCTTCCAGGAGCAGTCAGGGCTTGTCCTTTGCTGTGTAGTGTGTTCTCCTCTTCTTTAGTTCTAAGAAGAGACGGCACAGTGGACGCATATCCTTATGATGACAAAAACTGGTGCTGAACCAAAAATAATTATAAAAAAGTAAATAGAGGTAACGTCAGCTTTATTAGATCCGATTCTTCTGATGAAGCCCGCCCGGGGCCAAGCGTGTTTGTTTGAACCGGGGTTAATAAAGCATGGAACATTACCTTTCAGCTTTATTTATAAAACCATCTTGTGGGCTTTTTCTTTTTGCATGGTTGCATTTGTTCCTGGAACATTGATCGTTCTTTTGAATGAGACCATTTCACGGTCACGAACATCTGAGCTTAATCACAAAGAAGAATTTAAAACACATCTTTAGAAAATAGACAGTGATGATGTGTTATCATAATATGACCGAGCAAATTTGGAAAAACTAGTGGTTTAAAGCTTTAGGTGAGAGAAAACCCGGAAGATAGCTGCGCGCTCTATTATGTAAAGCGAGGTAAGCTCCGGTTTAAGATAGGATGGCGGGCAGCAAGGTCTTGGAGAGGGCAGAGTGAACTATGGGAAAGGGAGAGATCTGTTTTTACCCAAGCAGGGACAGGGTTCCACTAACACATCATCACACAAGACTGGCAACTGACCTATCTCAAACCCTGCCCGCTTTTCTTGATCCTCCAATCACAACTGCTGCTTCCCTGGGGCAAGGGAAGCAGCAGTTGTGATTGGAGGATCAAGAAAAGAGGGGCAGTGTTTGAGATAGGTAATTTGCCAGTCTTGTGTGATGATGTGTTAGTGAATGTCCATAAGTCATAAGTGAATAGATATGACAGATATGTGGGGCAAGTAGGAAACGTTAGACTTACACATAATACAAATGTAGCTGTTTATGATTAAACAAGGAAGCCATTACCCTTCCCTTTGTAAAGAAGGAGCTTGTTTTTTCAGGAATGGCTCTAGAGAAAAATTACTTTTTTATTGTAGTAGTATCTTCATATTCAGCGCATTTACTAGACCTGCGTATAGGTATAATGTATAATGCCCTATGTGTGGTAACGTCACATAATGAAGGTCTATATTTGGATTTAGATACAAGCCTGAGTTTATTAGACAATTTCTATGAGAAAAAAATCATGGCTTCTTTTAACTGGAATACGGCACGCAGCTCTGGTTTTTTGGAGAGCCCTTCGGGAAGGCATGTTCTCCAGCCAGAGATCCAGAGGAGTATGACTGCCATATGGCAGGTGTTAAATTTGGCAATGACATTAATATCTCAGAGAGCTATCAGATTATCTCCTCAATAATCCCGATTCCCTGCAGATGTAATGGAGGAGCTCAGGTATGGAAGAGAGCACACCTCTGAAACCTCATTAAGAACTGAGCTGCTTTTTATGAACGGCTGTGCTGTGGGATTTCCTGTCCCCTCGGCAGTCTGGGAGCAGAGTGGATATGCTCCAGTGCAGGGGACCCAAGGACCCTTCTAGAAGAGCCTCCAATTAGAGGCGGCGCCACCACTGGTAGTTTCAGAACCTAACCATGTGATGGACAGGGAAAGGAGATCATTGCCCCGCTGAGGTCCAGTGATCGCATTGCTTTATCTATTCCCAAGGTCTGCACTGTCTCTGGCCAGAATTCCTTTAATATTTCTGCAGCAAATTTCCCTTTTTTCCCATTTTCATCACTTCTGTCATTTCATGTGTTTAAGCAAAAACTGCAACAGTCCCTAGCTGACTGTTGCAGTTTGATTCCCCTTATCTATATATTACACACCAGCCTTTTAACTGTAATTTGACTGTTCTGCTTCATGTATGTATCATGTATCATGTATGTAATTTTATTTGGTTGTTTGTTTGATGTGTTTTAATTATTTCCCTTACCTCTGTGATGTATGTAGCATCTGTCTATTTAAATTTTTTTGTTAAATAAGTTGTGTGACTCAAACAGTTTTTGACGTATGTATCATTTAAATTGTTTTCAAATTGAGGCGACATCTGGAAAACACTTTCAGCGCCATAAACTGTCCCCATCTCTGCCGCTAGAAGGCCAGCTTAAAATGGTCATTTCCGCTGTGTTTCACGATGTTTGCAGAGCTGTGTGTGTTCTTTATTTTTTTTGATCCACTTTTTCTCCTTATTTTTCTATTTTTCTCCCATCCCAATTTCGCCTCGCCAATTATCCCTTCAATTCTCCCCTCCCCTGTCTCGAACGTTGCTGGACTATGCCTCCCACTGGTCGGCTGCAGTGAGGACCAAGCCTT
Source organism: Notolepis coatsorum (assembly GCF_963971535.1). Classification (NCBI taxonomy): domain Eukaryota; kingdom Metazoa; phylum Chordata; class Actinopteri; order Aulopiformes; family Paralepididae; genus Notolepis; species Notolepis coatsorum. Next base: position 49,619,030 of record NC_140183.1, on the reverse strand, counting down.
GCATCACGTGTCCCCTCCGGTACACGAGGAGGCAGCTGTTGCATCTTTTCACCTGAACAGCGTGATCTCTCAGTGGCGAGGAGTAATGCGTGGGAGGCTCACGCTGCCCCCGATACTTCCTGATTCTGCTGTACAGGCGCACCAACCGACCTGTAGGAGTCACTGTCCACAACGTCCAATCCCCACCCACCGGCTTTCCCACCCTCTAACACTGCCAATTGTGTTAGTACGATGGCCGGCCAAGCCGGTAGCAACGCAGAGAGCTGGGCTCGATACCAGCATCTCCTGCGTTAGTGGCGAGCGCATTGCCCACTGCGCCACTCAGCCGCCCCTGTGTGTGTGTTCTGTATTATAGCTGTGGAGACAATGGTGTGGCTCATTTGACAGATACTACTTGTAGTCCAACATGGAAAAAATAGTTTGTTTCTACACACTGTAGTTTGTAGTTTATTACACGCTAAACATCGCACATTTTCAAGATAATCCAGTCTTTTTCCATAGATCGCGAGATAAAACGTGTTCTGTGCAATAAGCCTGAATCGTTCTGGTTGATTCCCTGAAACCCCAAATCCCAGATCAAAGGTATATAACATGTACATATGTACCTTCACAAAATCATCAAGGGGGGGGGGTCGTTTTAACTCAAAACTGTGATCGTGTTTGCCGAGCATGTTTTATGTCTGGTAAAACACAAAACTGTGATCGTTAGAAAAACACGTTTCAGGTTTGGTAAAATAGACATAGAATATACCTTAAGATACAGAAGGTATTCCAAAAAGAATAATTCCAACTGATCGCATCGCCATCGCGACTACCTACCAGTGTATATGTCTATACATGTTTCGATGGTAAATAGGCTTCGGCAATGGAATTTCGAGGCGATCAATGTGAATCTCTGTTCAAGCAGGAGGAGGAGCCCTTACCAAAGAAAAAAAAAAAGGAAAACGTGTATCCACGCCAATGCAATTCCAGTTCAGACACAGACGATACTGCCACCTGGTGACATTCGATCGGCATTGCAATTCCAATGTATACAAACGAGCCAGGGACGCCTAGAATGATCCGGATGATGATTTAGAACGAGGATCAGAGGAAAAAGATCAAAGGATCTAAAAACGTATTATTACGTATTTGGCGCTCAAGCGTTGGCGAGCAAACACATATTATTACGTGGTTGACGCTGAATGAGTTAAGGCAAAGATTTGGATCAATTATAATTTTACATTATTAATATTTCTTTTTTCAGAGTCAGACAAGAAGATAGATACAGTACCAATGTCCTCTTTTTGTCTATCTGGCTGCAAGCTAGCCTAGCTCAGTACAAATTAATGGAATCAAACATGGACCAGCTACATTTACATTTACATTTAGTCATTTAGCTGACGCTTTTATCCAAAGCGACTTACAAGTTCTGTACGACAAGCCATCAGGAAGAGCACAACTCTATCAGCTGAGTAACAATGTTCATCAAAGTGTTGAGTGCTACAGTGTAGGTTAGTTTATTAGGACAAGTGCATGACAGTATGGTTAGTTAGGTTTTTTTTTTTTTTTTTTTTTAATTCAGATAATGGTTGAAGAAGTGAGTCTTTAGTCGACGGCGAAAGATTGGACGTGTTTCGGCTGTCCTAACTGGGGTGGGTAGTTCATTCCACCATTGTGGGGCAAGGACTGAGAATAGGCGACTTCTCTTTGATGACCCTCCCGGAGCTTGGATAGGAGTAGGTCTGAGGCGGCCAGAAGATGCAGAGCGTAGGGGTCTTGAGGGTGTGTAGTTAGAGACCATTGACCGGAGGTAGGCGGGAGCAGTTCCCTTTGCTAGCTGTTGGCCAAAACACCTCTCCCAGAGCTAGTGGTTCCATTAATTTGTGCTAAGCTAGGCTAGCTTGCAGCTGGATAGCTTTCTACTGAACGTAGAGAGAGGCGGTAAGAGCGTTTCCCATAATGTTGGTGTTCCTTTACGTTCTAGGAGCAATTTGTATTGATTAGTGGATTTATGTAATCAGTGTCCCATGAGTCACTTACAGCACCACTTAAAATAAAACAGTCATGTCAGCTCATTAACATATCTCCCATGTGATAAAGATGACCCTATGTGCAGACCTGTGTGTGAACCATTTGAGAATTATACATAAAGGTTATTATAGAAACAGCACATTGCATGTGTGACCTTTTTAAGCCTCCGGACACGTTCCGTCACTCACCAAACATGTTGCCAATATGTCCGTTCCTTGTCAAGGGCCGCAGCTCATTCTTGCCCCAGGCATAGCGCTTGTAGTTGTCCCAGGCAAACTTCATCATCTGCAACATAAACAGAGGGCAGACACACACACACCGGTCATTGGGCCTGCTGGCAAAACGGCCTGCCTCCAAACCCAGACGTAATTAAACCTGAGGGGCCTCAGGCAATGTCAATGATGGCTTATTGATTAGGACTGGATTAAGGACAAGCGTGCAATTATCACACATAAACCATGCTGCTAAAGAACGGGATTGACACTTCCCCCTGCAGCTATCCTCTGTTAAATTAAACTTTTGAATGATGTCGCTAGATGAAAAGTGAGATAAATAAATTAGAATGCATTTGATGGATGAAGGTGTTCTCAAATTGATCCTCTCCATCCCTCCTTGATATTCTACAGAATGGATAAAGTGATTTGCAAAGCAGGAATGAGTGATGGTTGATGCAGTATGAGAGAGAGAGAGAGAGAGAGAGAGAGAGAGAGAGAGAGAGAGAGAGAGAGAGATGGTTGAGTTACAAATAGAAAACAAGAGGATTTAATTATTTGAGCTGGAAAAGCCTGTACCGGCCATGCAGTTATAATGAGCATGGCTCAATGTGAGAGGAAGCTAGTTGACATTAATCAAATAAATGCATAAATGCATGACTAACCCATACAACATAAAAAATAACATTTTAGACAAATGCTTGTGTTTTTTTGTTTTGTTTTCACTTCTCTTGGGAGTTGTGAGCATGCAATAAGCATTGCTCTATACATCCCCTTTTGTTTTTACATGGTAAAGGCCACGTATGTCAGCGGGTCTCAATGTTCACTGACACTTCCAGTTGTGATCAAACAAACACACAACAACCAAATGTAAAATTGTCTGCACATCAGACCATTAGCAACACAGTCCTGAATGCTGGCACAACAAGAGGGCTACTGAATATCAATTATTTGTTCCTAAGAGTGAAAACCCCGGCATAAAAGTATGGATGGGTATGTTTCAAACAAACAAAAGCCCCATTCCAGAACTTTTTCATTCCTATAATGATCATGCGTTATGCACTTAGATTATCAAAGGGTATGGCGTGCTGATAAAAAAGAGTATCTCTGCAACTTTAAGATCCCACTGTAACTCTGAATACACCAACATTATAAACAATACAGCAATAGAGAAACCACTGAGAGCCTCCCAATACATTCTAAACTCCTTATTTAGCTGTCACATACCAACGCATAGAATACGTTAGTATACTGTATATCAAGTCATTGCACAAGAGCTGTCAATCTGATTTAAAACTGTACTTTTTACTCTTTTCTTGAGTATTCTTTGGATCCAGTCATCTACGTGTCACTTAGAGTAGGGATGCTCGATATTGGCTTTTTCACCGATACCGATATACCGATATTGTCCAACTCTTAATTTCCGATACCGATATCAACCGATACCGATATATGCAGGGTTTCCCCCCCAAAAAACGGAATAATTTCAGGTAATTAACATTACATATCTCTTGTTGTGGAATTAACACAACATTATGCATACTTTTGACAATAAATAAAATCAGAATTTGTTCTTACTTGCTTGCCTGGGTAAATAAAGGTTATAGAAATGTTAAAAAAAAAAAAAAAACGATACTGATATTTTCCAATATCACATTTGAATGCCAATATCGGCCGATAATATCGGACTTCCCTACTTCAGAGTTTGAGTTTCGGGGGAGGCTACTATATACTGTAGTAGATCTGATGAAATGTGGAGAAGCACCTCTGCAGACATCAAGCTGTGAATCGCCTAAAAGAAAAAAACAACCACTATTGTATTTTTGAAAACAATGGCTGAGCAAAACCCACAACAAGGAGGCAGCTTCCAGTGGCCGACAAGCCCTGAGATTCATCTTCACTGGGAGAGAGAGCGAGACAAAAAAAGAGAAGGGAAGAGTGAAGAAGAGAGGGAGGGAGAGAGTGGGAGGTTGTTGATATCTTGTATAGTTTGATTAGCCTACCTCTGCTGCTCCCTAATTCATTAACAAAGTGTGGGGGGGTTCATTATTTTACACTGGCCAATTTTACACGGAACAATATTAAAATGCAAAGTAGGGTGCGGCTGGGTAGTGTAGAGGTCTAAGCACTCGCCTACCACCACAAAGACCCGGCTTAGATTCCTGGCAGCGGTACCTCCGGGTTGGTCAGTAGTCCCTACGGACGCCATATTGGCAGTGTCTGCAGATGGGAAGCCGGTGAGCGTATGAGTCCTGGTGGTCAGCAGGGATGGGATCTGGGGGAGATATCGTGAACCTCCATGAGTGTCAAGCTCTCCCAGTGAAACTCCTAGCTGTCAGGTGAAAATAAGTGGCTAATGACTCGACATGTTATCGGAGGAGGCATGTGCTAGTCTACACACCCTCCCCAGACCGACAGTAGGACTGTGCAATGACATGGGGGGAATTGGCATAAGGACTAAATTGAAAATATGGGAGCAAAGTAGAAAGACACACAAAATAAATGTGTTAATAACCAAGTACCTTTTACTTTTACTCAAGTAGGTTTCTAAAATGGCAATTTCTATGTATAATTGAGTAATATTTTATGCGAGTAATTGTATTTACTTGATTATTGATTCTCAGTAGCTAGCTGCCCACCACTGCTCAGTTTATTGTCTTCCATGATCCAACGGAATAAATAATGGTATTGCTGAGGGGATCTGAGAGCCATACTCCATTGTCGGATTGGACATTTAATGGGCATTTTTCCACGTAGTGGAGAACCATACAACTCAAATCTATTAAAAGCTTGACTGTCAGGGCAGGATTTAACACATTATCTCTCTCTCTCTCTCTCTCTCTCTCTCTGAGGAGCGACTGAGGTGTAATATGGTGTGCTTTCTATTATCAATACGGCATGAGTTTCCTTGGGCTCCAGAAGTGGCTTCAGCACAGCATCTATCTAAACATGTGACAGGAAGTCAACATACATCCCATTACCCCGTCCGCTACAAGGCCCCCAGCAGGTTACGTTTCTCTACAGAGACATAACCTGTTCTCCAACTAAAACAGCCACTGTGTTCTTCATGGCAGACAAAGGAAATAATGTGAAAAGTCCTGCTGGTGGATCTGGTAAAGACTGTTTCAGTGGAATTGGGTTGCTAGGGGAACAGCTTGGACCCAAATGTCCTGTTGGCTACTGATATTAGCAAACACTGCATCAGGAAATAAACTTGTGCCCATTTAGAATGTGTATGACGTTGAAACCGTCTAAACCGAGGTCAAGGTTCAGACAGCAGAGAGCACACAGGTACATCCTGGGAGGTGATGTTTTGTTTGACATAAGCACATTATGTTCGTCTGTTCCATACTAGACTTTCTACATTGTAATATTGCATTACAATCAGAGCGGAGGAAACAGTGGACGTTGCATTAGTGCCGTCTGTGCCTTGCAAGGAACTTCTACCACAAGAAATATTGAAAGGGAAACATCAGGTTCGTAGTTTGATGGAAAGTGTCAAGAACAGTATTTCAGATTACTTACTTTCTATTATTTGCGGTGTGCTATCAAATCCAAGTGGACACTGTTGGCAGTGCTTCAAAAAGCTGCGTTTAAAAATGTCACCTTGACATTAATACCAATAATTTATGCAGGAGCACTTCCAGAGAATGTGAAAACCAAGCACAAACCGTGCTTTTGGGAACTAGCATCAAGGATATCAATAGCGCAAATCCGCTATGTTTGTAGGGGGAATCATTCCTTCACAGCAGTAATGAAAGTACAGAAACCGCCAAGGTCTAAGTCGGGATGCGGCCTGCGCTTACATCAGACATTTCGGCGATCAAATATAATTTTATTTTCCCACGGAGTAAAGAAACCTCATGCATTTCAAAGGTCTCTCAGGTTTAATTTGAAACTCACTCCATCTTTCCATAATGCCGGTCTGACAGTGCTCTCTCCGGGGGCTTGAAAATAAATTAGGGATTTTGTAAATGTTTGAACTCGTCTGTCTCTCCTGAACAGACAAGAGGGTAGTTCTGCCATAGTGGTGCAATAGAACAGATAGAACGTGGAGAGACGTGCCAGGGAAGCAGACGTTTATTACCAGCCCCACATAAACTGGAAGATAAAGGCAGATGGTATGCACAGACAGCGTGGCTATTAGGCACGGTGAATAGGACATGGCCGGCATGAATCACTGTCATCCTTCTAACCTTCCAGATGTCATCTTTTTCAGCTTCTTTTGACATTTTTCAAGACTTTTTCTGATACTGAAGTCTGTCAGCTTAAGAGTATCTCATTAGGGACCCGACAGGGCTCTGTGGTAGGGTCGAGGAGTAACAGTGTGTGCATGTCATGGGATTGTAGTGATCTAATGACGTCAAAAAATGGTACCCGTAAATCTGTTACAGTAAGCGATTATATTTTTAAAGTGCACACTGCCCTTCAGATATGGAATAAGGAGATTAGACCCTCTGTATTCCTGGATGATACTGTAGTTTATCAGAGATATGATCACCAGATAATGACAAATATTTTAACAGCATTTCCTCTGAAGAAAATCAAACCCCACATCCATAAAATCCACAACATTTAAACATGGCACCACACTGTGGCTGTAGCCACATGCCGGAGGTCATTCCACTGGGGAGAAACATAAGCCCTGTGTTATTTCTCAACAGGGGGCCAGAGCCTGGGAGGCCAGGGGTCGCATCACCTCGGGATCACTGGCGTAACAACCCATCATCACAACATACTAACACATAACACACGCAGCGCGGATCAATAGCCGCTGCTCTGGCCCCAGCACGCTGCCCCAGAGGCAGGCTTTTTCGAAGGGGCCAAACAGATGAGTGCATTGTTTCCACGGGGAACGTAAAAAGCGGTTGTGCGGTCCCAGTCTGGTGAGATGCCGAGCGCTCTCCACGCCTCACTAATTGGCTGCTCATTGTGTAAAGCGGGTCGATGAGAGAACAGCAGCTAGTGATTACAATGAATCAGGGATTGACCAGGGATATAACCTGCAAATCCCAAGGCCCTGAGGTCAAAATCCATGCACAGCAGACCTCAAGGTACTCTCTATAGGGGCCGGTCACACAACATTGTCCAGATTAAGGGGAGTGACGGCATTGGACGCTCCAGTGATTATGTTTGGACTACGTCAACACAAAAGTCTTTATTAAAGTCCCCCTGGGAAGAGACACAATATAATTGACTCTGATTGTATCAAACGCGACAATACAGTGAGCAAAGAAAACTGAGACAATGTTGTTTACCCTTTTCTGTCCAATGAGAAAACTCACAGTCTGATCTTTTGTTGAAACAGACTCCCGAGCGATATATAGCGTTTAGAAGCCTCATCAGCTCTAAATAACTTCCCCCAAACCATAAATAACTGCCAGACTCACAACCATCTGTCTATCTTCAGTAAAAAGTAGGTTCAAAATAGACCAAAATAAGAATCAGCAGGAAATCCATTGAGCCCCCCAGTGTAGCACTTAATGCCCCCAGAGGAGAGGAGACCAAGCAGGGGAGGAGAGCAGGCCAAGCAGGGGCACCATTAGCTCAGTGCTGGTCCTCTAGCCTGTAAAAAAGAGGGCGATCCCTCAATCCAGGCAACAGGCCACTCGACCTGAGCACTGCGGACTAGACAGGCGCCAAAGGGGTCTGCTGAAAACAAAAAAAACCTGACCCTCAAGAGGGGCCGAGGCAGAGAAGGCTGACATGATTGGCAGACATCATGAAAGGTTCGGGGGCACACTCACAAGCAGACGGGGCCAAGCCCGGCCTACCCAGAGAGTTGACTCCGCTACCAACACACCAGGAAACCAACCACCACCTTGGTTCTAACATGAGGCGGTTGTTCCTATAACCCCCCAAGAAAAAACTCCAAAACACAACTGCGGGTATACACTGGCTATACAGCAGTACAAGTGTTTCAGTTTTCAAGAAGGGGTTAACCCAGGCCAACAGGTCAACGAAAACAAATTTGGACTTGGGCCCGGCGGACCAGGACGTACACAGGGATGCCAGAGAGGTTCTACAAGAACCACCTCGACAGCCCCCTCCCAGCCCCGCCAAGCAGGAGAAGAGAGGGGCGAAAAAGAATGGAGAAGGACCAGGCTCCTTCAGCACAGCGCAAGGTACAACACAATATGGACCAAGCAACAGTGAGGGATAACACGCAGTAACATAACCACGAACACCTCCATAACATCAAACCCTGCAAGGCCCGGGCCGACCCGGCATTTTCCCCCCGAAAAAGCACAAGTCCCTCAGGGTACCAGAACAGCAGATCTGCGCCCCGGCGGACAACGGGTTAACATACCTGGTCCGGCGCGACCAGAACCAGTCCTGTGCCCTAATAACGCGCCATCCCCAGTCCCAGGAGGGGGGTAGGTACGCGTCCCGATCCAAAACATCACAAGAGGGCGCCACCCAGATGGTCAGAACACAAAGCACCGCGCCCGGTGGCCCACATCAAGGGCGTGAGACCCCTCTACCAATGCTTTGATATATTCCGTTATCATCCCCCAGAGATGAACGAGAATTCATCGAGACAAGCCTAGTACACTGGCGCTCGGAACAGACAAACTCCATCCCAGTTGCCCCATAAAAAACGCTGTTTCAAATGATGAGCAACCAAGGCGCACAAGCCCATGCGTGGTTCCTATCAGAAGCACCCAGGGCCAGTACTATGTACATGTCGAGACCCAAAACATATCAATGGTAATTCTAACAAGAACCCAGATATTTGTACAGAAAAAATACGGACATGGGTCCCATATGACGCGGCTGAGGGAAAACAACACCCCGTCAACCTGCTCCATAATAGAGGGGATGGGGAACCCCCAGAGAGACTTCCCACGTGAGCAATAAATTGAAACGTTTATGTAACATCGAGCCACGTGACCCCTCATGACCCCACACCCCGGATACGATAGAAAACAAGCCATTTAGCGGCAATACCTATGTAGCCAGCATGCTAATGGAGAAGCGTATATCCTACCAGGATAAGCTAACCCAACGCACGCTAGTCACAGACGACAACTCGTCTGCGAACAGGGTTTATAAACAAGGCCGAAGGCTTATGTGTGAACACGACACCCGTGTTTCATGTTTCAAGAAAAAAACACAGAGGGGATGGGGAACCACCAGAGAGACTTCCCACGTGAGCAATAAATTGAAACGTTTATGTAACATCGAGCCACGTGACCAAAAGCGCAAGACACATATATACAGAGCGCAGCAGAACTCTTGAGTTCCTATGCACCGCAACACCAACTTGACAACAACAGAGGTCCACATATGGAGCCTGTAAAGAACTCACGGAAGTCGGCAACCAATAGAAACGCGCCCAGTGACGTACTCTATGGCGGGGGGAATCCCTCTCCCGTGCCGTGCTGACCAATCAGTGCGGCAGGGAACCTGAAGGATAGAAGGCCCAACCCCCTGACCAATCAGAAAAGAGGGAAGGAGGGGTTTATCAGTTCACCCCCTCATGACCCCACACCCCGGATACGATAGAAAACAAGCCATTTAGCTGCAATACCTATGTAGCCAGCATGCTAATGGAGAAGCGTATATATCCTACCAGGATAAGCTAACCCAACGCACACTAGTCACAGACGACAACTCGGAACAGGGTTTATAAACAAGGCCGAAGGCTTATGTGTGAACACGACACCCGTGTTTCATGTTTCAAGAAAAAAACACAGAAGGTTGAGAGAGGGTCTAAAAGACCTCGGTACAAGCTATACACACGAGCACTGCCGTAGACTAACATTGTTTACCAATGTAACAGAACACACACAACCCCCTCAGACAACGGTAAAAATATACCACTATAAGAAGAAACATATTTCTTCAGGATGAGGAAAGAAAAAGCCAAGAAGGCATCCTCTTCGCTCCTGGCCTTCTTGGCCGAGGGCCCAGCAGCGGCAGCGGTGGTGGCGACGGTCGCGGATCCCCGACGACGTGGCCTCCATCGAACAGCACCGGCAGAGTCGGGTGGGGGAAAATGGGGCTGTCGCTGCATGCAGCCGTCATTTGCTGCATGGCAGACCCGAACAGGGTATCTGCAGGTTTAGCCCAGTCAGATTTAATGCTTTTTAAGACTTTTTAATGCCACTCAGAATTCAATTTAATACCAATTTCACAATAACAAAATGACAAAAATCATGCAACGACACCAATTAGTTTAAGTTTAGGGACACATTGGTCCAAAGATGTTTATTAAAACATAACTTGGAAACTTAAAAATCTTGAACTTAAAGGAGTAACTGGATTGGATGAATTTCAACAAAGGGGTGACCAAACATAAATAGCAAATATAGCTATACAAAATATACCAGGGGCCAAGCAGCAAGTGCAACAGCCACTGTCAGAACACATAACTATTACCACCCTCCCCAGGGTATCAAAAAAGTCAACCAACAAACAAGATTCTTGTGCCGGATCTCCTCTCTGGTAAACAAGAATACCCTGAAGACTCTAACAGGAGCACTCATTCAAGGGTACTACGACTATGCTTGCACCTCATGGTACCAAAGCACCTCAAAGGCCCTAAAAACAAGATTACAAACATCACAAAACAAACTGGTCAGACTACTGCTTAACCTCACTCCTAAAACCCACTTTACCCCTGCCCACATTCAAAACCACTCTTAAAGAGCACCTACGGGAGGCTGCCATTAGAAACTGGGCACCGTAAATGTCCAAACCCCCCCCCCCCTCCTAATGTACAGTCTCCTCCCCATCATATGTATATATTTTCTGTTAGGATCTCTGGGTAACAGTACTGTATATTTGGGTAACAGTTAGAGCTGCCGCGATTACCGCATTACCGCGGTATCGCGGTTACATCACGCCCACCGCAAGAGTAGGCTGAATACCGCATCACCGCATGTTTTTTTATAATAATAATAAAGTACCCTCCTCTCGTTGGGCTTGCGGCTCTGCAGATATACCCTACTCCTCTATCGAGGTTCCAAGCGACCATATTGGGTACCAGAAAAGTCACGTGAAACATTGCAGACCACTGATTGGTCAGAAGAGAGACGCGTCACACGTTTTTACGTCCTGAATGTCACCAATTGATCAGAGCTCATCACAACACGGCTAATAACGTTAGCTTTAGCTCCCCGCCGGAGTGGACTACCATCGCTCCTCAGGAGTACTAAACGAGACATAATGATTTTACTGTCTGCAACGAATGTTATAATAAAAGCCCTTCGTTCTATACACTTGTCTGATTGAAAACTTTATTAACAGACCGCAGAATGGGACAACTCAGCACGCTCTGAGCAAAGAAAGGAACTGAGATATGAATTGAGTATTGCTTGCCCTTGCTATGGTCCGGTAAATACGCTGATGTTATTGAACGTGTAACTATATAACGTTAATGCCACAAAACGAATGCCTTTATTATAAAGTAGTAACTTTATAATAATAATAATAAGAAAGGGTCGGGGGGGTAACCACCCCTGCCCGCGACACCGAGTGAACGGCGCACGACCAGAGGGGAAACTTCGAATCCGTGTTTCACTTTCAATAACTAATGCGTGCTTGCCGAATCCCAAACAATATTCATGCTGCAAAGTCATCCTCTAAAGATAGACATTTAGACTAGAGGCAGGCTATATGCTATAAAGAGTAGACTACTAAAAAAAAATGCATTCAAACTTTTTTTTTAATTTTTTTTGTGTGCGTGCGGTAATAACCGCGGCGGTAGGAAATATTTTGCAAATTTGTGCGGTAAGGAAAACATCAATACCGCGGCAGCTCTAGTAACAGTACTGTATATTTGCATATAGTATATGTCACAATTGTAACACTACAGTACTATATACCTGTATGTCATGTATGTCCCTATGCCATAAATGTCATGATGTCATGTATGTTGAGTATGTCATAAATGTCATGTCACTATGAATTGAAAATGGGGGACCCTGATGTAAACAAGACACACGTCTTTCTCTGGTCTGCATCCCCTTAACAATTGTGTGTATTGAGCCGTACTGTATTGTACCCATTCTGCAATCTGTTAAATAAAGTTTTCATTCATTCATCCAGTTGTTTTGTTTTTGTGGTTTGGTTGAATGAATGAATACTTTGTTTAACAGATTGCAGAATGGGTACAATACAGTACGGCTCAATACACACAATTGTTAAGGGGATGCAGACCAGAGAAAGACGTTTGTCTTGTTTACATCAGGGTCCCCCATTTTCAATTCATAGTGACATTTATGACATACTCAACATACATGACATTTATGGCATAGGGACATACAGGTATATAGTACTGTACTGTTACATTTGTGACATATACGATATGCAAATATACAGTACTGTTACCCATAGATCCTAACATACATGGGAGGATACTGTACGTCATTAGGACTCTAGGAGGGGGTGGGTGGGAGGAAAAAATACATAGTGGGTGAAGCTCTCATCGAACATAAACACAAACGTGTCCTTGTTTACATCCGTGAATAGATTATTTTCAAGTTAAGACCTCAGCTTCAAGCTTTGGCGTGGAGCCGAATGTTATCCGGATTTCTGTTGGTGCAAATGTTATAATCCTACCTGATGGCGCAGCTGGTGTGGAGGCAGGCGGGGCCGAAAATAAATGCGAAATAGTAGTTTGCAGGCGGTTTTTGCAGAGGTAACATGCTTAGCGCTCAGCATGTGCGACGCAACTGTTTTTTTTTGTTGCAGCGGGGCTCGTAATGGTCTTTGACTGGGACCAACCATCGCGCAAACAGTGGATTGTCGAGCCAGTTCTCGTTAAATTGGCACTTTCCCATATTAACGAGTGCAAATGCTAAACTAAACTAAACGTAACGTTAGCGTTATCGCTTCGCCTTGCTAACGTTAGCTAGACTCCGTTGCTGAAATGGTTCCCCGGCCAACACAACTGTTCCGCCCCATTCCGGTCTGCGTGATTCTACAACACGGTCAATGAAAAGTCTAACTTTATCTCCCGTTAACCGTTTTCCCCCAGATTTCATAATAACACATAAGATGACATGGCATTTTATCTTTCCTTTCTATGGCATTTTTAAGACCTCTGAAAATGGATTTAAGACATTTTAAGACAAACTAAGGCCTTAATTATTGATAAACAAATTTAAGACCTTTTAAGACTTTTTAAGGATCCGCGGACACCCTGCCGAACAGCCCAGCTTCGGAGAGGGGGGCCGTGAGCAGGGGAAGCCTCTTCTGCTCCGGCACCCTCGCTTGCTCCAGCCAAAGGTGGCGCTGGGACAGAGTGGCCAGGGTGCGTATCTTCCCGGCGGCAATTCCCTGCAGCCCGCCATCATCCCCGACATGAAGCGCGCCAGCTGCGCAATGTTTGACATCGCAGCCAGGCTCTGTGTTGCGACGATGAATGACTGGTCACTCCAGTTGGCCAACTGCCTAGCCGATTTCCCATGGGGAACCGGCTTCCGCAACGGCTCCCACACCACCTCGGGACAAAGGATAGACGCCATCGGGCTATCAAGCCGAGGCACCCCTTCCTTCAATCCCTGGACCAAACCCGCCACCCGCGTGACTGGCACGTAGGCGGGGGTAAAGGCCAGTGATGCGGGAAATTACCTGTCCCTGACGCACGTAGGCCTCCATTGAGGGAAAAAATGGGCAGACAACGTCCGTCTCCCTCACAGGACGACGTTGCCAGAGATGACCTATCAAGTCATCAGGGACAGGTGCAGGCAGTGGCTGCGGCAACGCCACGCCATTAGCCGCTGCGGCGGCCACCATGAGCTCCGGGAACAAGGCACGTAATTCCCCATGCGTACTTCCCTCCACGCAGCCCGCGTCCCTCACGTACGGGAGGCGGCCACTCTGTGCCGACGAGGTTGATAGCAGGGCATCCCGTCTCCGAGTCTGAGGTTTTAACCCAACACCGGATGACGAGGGACCCCAAGGAGACATATCACACCCTGCCACACCCTGAGGGGGAGAGTGATACGACGGGAGCGAGCAGAGGCGAAGAGCTTGCGTCTCAGATCCTCCGCCCCCAGAGGAGCCGTCGGCCTATCGGCCGACCGTCCACTAGAGGGGGAACCAGAGCTGGAACTAGGCCATCTCACAGGAGACAGCCTTGGCTCAACAGCCCCCCAGAGAGGCACTCTCTCCACCGGACGCCGCTCAGGTGCGTCTGATTGCCACGAACGTGGAGTCAGAGCAGCCCCACGACGCAGGGCGGAGGCGGCAATAGAGAATCGCTGGTGAAGGCCATCAGGCTGCTAAACGAACAATAAACACTATGCAACAACCATCAAATGCACACAGCACACACACCCACACGCACACACTCACTTAAACAAACAACACACAGCAGCACCCACTCTCCACACTTTAGATCACACAAACACACTTTATATTTATTGATAAAGGATTTGCACTACAACTCGTATACCTACTGTAAATTGTACCTAAATTGCACCTCATCCCGTTTCTGCCTTGCACTATATAGTATTGTATATTAGTACACTGCATAGTATATTGTATATTATATGGTAACTCAGTTACGTTTATTCTGCATCGAACATTGTACATATGTCTATACTGAACACTGTGACCTCATTTTTTTTACTTCTAATTTACATGCTATACTATGTTATTTTATTTCATACTTATCTTGTCTTGCACAGTCTCTGGAGCGTAACAGTAAGAAGCATTTTGTATAAAAGTATTCTGTACTACTGTATGACAACTATTAAAGAAACTTGAAACTTGAAACTTGAAGGGTGATGTTGCCAACGCTCGAACCCTCCGATGAAGACATTATAGCTTAGCCTTTTCTCTAAACTTGTGAGAAAGAGAAAAATAAAGAAATAATGTCTAACAGCTCCAATCTTCAAACACTTTACACTAAACTCGAGTGGTGTACACAGACACTCGCCGTGGTGAAAGTAAGGAAGGAGCTGATAGTATGGCCACACCCCTGCTTATGTAGAGGAGCGGATGGGGTTGTGGCCAGGCGAATAGGTGTATAAAGGTGCATGTGGAGATTTTATTCGGGATGCACGATATTGATTTTTTGACACCGATACCGATAACTTTATGCTCCCAAGCCGATAACCAATATTTATTGTATTATAATTTTTTTTTTAAATGTATATATATATTTTTTTTGATCAAATATATATATATTTTTTTAGTATTTATAAGCTCCGACGTCATCGGTACTGCTATCGGTACTCGAGAAATTATGGAGTTTTTTTTTGAGGAATTTAAACGTCGCAAACTAATCTTGTTGGCCGTTTTCTATATCTCTCCTGCCTCGGTGTCTCTGCCTGCGCAAGGAGCGGGCTGTGCTCACACACACACTCACTCACACACACACACACACACACACGGGTGCTGCCGAGTACAGACAGCTCTGCTCTCATCATGGCGGACAGAACGAAACGTTCAAAAGTCTGGGTCTATTTTACTAAAGTCGATGCTGACAACGCTTGTTGCCACAAGTGCAACAAGACATTTGCCAGTAATGTATAAGCGCTGGTACTTGTCAATGTGGCTGGCGGGGAGCTAACGTTATTAGCCTGAGCTCCGAGTAGAATAATGGCCGACAATCCGGAGGTAAATAAACGAACGAGAGCTTCTGATTGGTGGTAAGAAGAAGAGGTGGGTGCAAGCGGTGGGACGTAATTGGCAGATCGACTGTCTGCCTCCAAATGTAACGTGACTACGTCACAGCCAAGAAAGGGAGCGCTGGATTTGTGAAAAACTCCCTGTTCCTAAACCACACGCTGTCAGTCGTACCACAGTACTGGCAAAACGGGAGGAGGCTATAATAAAAACAAGCGCCCTTCATCCAAATCCACCCACACCGGATTTCTTTTAACCAAAAAATTTATTATATATTATCGGAGCTATCAATAACGTTATCGGGTTTATCGGGATGACGTCATAATTGCTGATATCGGCCCGATAATTATCGTGCATCCCCTTATACTGGCGTAAGGATGTGTTTCAGAAGGACGCAGAGCGGTAGCTATACGATCTATAACTGAGACTGCATAAGGCATAACCCCCACCCCAGTCTTCTCGCTGTATCAGCTGGTTTCTCCTGAATACAAGATAATATTTATAAAACTTGGATCCATATTGTTTGGTTTCCCCGAAGGTGACAGTGTGGACCCGGCTGGTGTTTAGTCTGAGCACCATGTGTTCCTTTGATGGATATGTTTATTTTAAAAATGTCCTCACCCAGAAGGCTCTAATCAACAGCTCTCTGTATTGTCAAATATGTTGGGCCTACGTTAGCCAGCTTCACAATTAACTCTTTTTGCAACAGAAGATCTCCAGGTGCACACACCCAGAGACAGAGCAGTTAGCCAGAGGTGGATTGGTTTTGTTTGTGTGGGTCATGTGCCATACATCACAGGAGGACAAGAAATAAAAACTGAAACGGCTATACTATATACCCCCCCCCCCCTCCCCATAAATCATGTAAGACAAAATAATAAAATATTTAAATAAAATCAAAGCCCAATACAGTAGAGGTAGTGCATTATGGTATATTGCCTGAGGGAGAGTTACTTCTGACCTCTGAAGATGCAGTGATATCATAGGGCTGGGTAGCTGTTCAGTATGAGAGGAATATTATAGCTTTCTCCATGTTCCTTCTCCATTTGCCTTCCTCATTCACATTCTGTATAGGCTGGTTTTCATTGAGATAAATATGGGTTAAGCATTGATGGATAAATGTGTGGTAATGAGTGTGCATGTGTACTCTTGGAGCTGGAACTAATTCCCAATAGAGTTCAGCTGATGTTTCCAGACAGCATGAAAATACTGTGGAACGAGGAAGCAGACCACGGGAATGGCACAAGGGAGTTGGTTGAACTCTCACTACATACCATGAGACAAGAATCTACTCACCCTGAACACCCATGGACTGTTTTGTGAGGATTCGCCTGTTCCCTGGACCTTTTTTCCCTGTCTCCTCACCTCACCAGCCCCCACCCTTGTGAGAACTTTTCCCTGCCTTCTACTCTCCTTCACCAGCCCCCACCCTTGCGATGATTTACTCTCCTCTACTCTTCACCAGCCCCCACCCTTGGACTACCTTCACGCAGCTGTCATAGTTTATGATTAGCGCCCCAGAGGGCTTTATATACCTGGACCTCCATTCCAGTCCGGGTCGGGTCGTTCTGTATCTGTGTTCACTCTGTGTTCATGGAGTTCTGTACGTTACCATCCTGTACGTTACCATCACCTGCCGCGTCTCCGGCGTGAGACGACGTGCCAGCCATCACCACCTGTCGCCGTTTGCCTGGAGTGGGACACCGTCTTCGCTCTCTAATTCTCTACGGGAGGTTTTCCAGTGTTCCCACTCCAGACGTCAAGCCGGCGCGGCATCGCTCCCTATTTTCCACGGGAGGATGGCATCTCTTCGCCCCGGTCCCCTGGGACCCCTTTGTTCTGCGTTGCCCGGCCCCCCCGAGGAGGAGGAAGAGGATCTCCGTGCCTGGAGTGGGACACCGCCTTCGCTCTCTAATTCTCTAATTCTCTACGGGAGGTTGCCAGTGTTCCCACTCCAGACATCAAGCCGGCGTGTCATCGCTCCCTAATTCTCTACGGGAGGATGGCGCCTCTTCCCCCCGGCCTCCGCTGTCGGGCCCCTGTCTCAAGTCAAGTCAAGTCAAGTCTCCGTGCTCGGCCCCCCCGAGGAGGAGGAAGAGGATCTCCGTGCCTGGAGTGGGACACCGCCTCCGCTCTCTAATTCTCTACGGGAGGTTGCCAGTGTTCCCACTCCAGACGTCAAGCCGGCGCGTCATCGCTCCCTATTTCCACAGGAGGATGGCGCCTCTTCCCCCCGGCCTCCGCTGTCGGGCCCTTGTCTCCGTACCAGGCCTCCGCCGTCGGGCCCCTGTCCCCATGACAGGCCTCCGCCGTAGGGCCCCTGTCTCCATGCCCGGCCCCCGCTGTCGGGCCCCTGTCTCCGTACCAGGCCTCCGCCGTCGGGCCCCTGTCCCTGTGACAGGCCTCCGCCGTCGGACCCCTGCCTCCGTACCCGGCCTCCGCTGTCGGGCCCCTGTCTCCGTGCCCGGCCCCCGCCGTCGGGCCCCTGTCCCCTTGCCAGGCCTCCGCCGTCGGAACCCTGTCCTCATCCCTGTAAGCAGCCCTGGCCCGTAGCCCTGGCCCTTAGCCTTTGTCCCTGACACTTAGCCCTGTCCCTTAGCCTGTTCGCCTCTTAAAGACACAGTGCCGCATTTTCCTTATTTCCTTGACTCTAGTGTTTTGTGTTCTCCCCTGTTCCCCTCTCCAGTGCCCCTGGTCCTAGTCCTTGACATTTAGCCCTGGCCCTGTCCTTTAGCCCTAGTCCCTTAGCCTGTTCGCCTCTTAAAGGCACAGTGCTGCATTTTCCAGTTTTCCTTGACTCTAGTGTTTTGTGTTCTCCCCTGTTCCCCTCCCCAGTGCCCCTGGTCCTAGTCCTTGACATTTAGCCCTGGCCCTGTCCCTTAGCCCTAGTCCATTAGCCTGTTCGCCTCTTAAAGGCACAGAGCCGCATTTTCCTTATTTCCTTGACTCTAGTGTTTTTGTGTTCTCCCCTGTTCCCCTCTCCAGTGCCCCTGGTCCTGGTCCTAGACATTTAGCCCTGGCCCTGTCCTTTAGCCCTAGTCCCTTAGCCTGTTCGCCTCTTAAAGGCACAGTGCCGCATTTTCCAGTTTTCCTTGACTCTAGTGTTTTCGTGTTCTCCCATAAAGGGACTGTGCCGCCTTTGTTCTATAATAAAGATTTGCCCTGTTTTGGCTTACTCTCATACCTGTCTTGTGTTGTGCGATTGGGGTCGGTTACAAACCATAACATGTTTAGTTTGTTTAGAAAACTAGTGTTTGTTTTGTCACTGGACCAACCAAACTATAAAAACTCACCCCTCATTAGGGCTATGACAGTGCTTGACTGTGGCCTTGTGTACTGATTGGGTAAGCTAACCCCTACTGTTATTTCTCTGTCTTCTTTGAAAACCAGACCATTTATTATGTTTCCTCATCTTTTCCTCAATACTACACTTCATGTTAGGGCTAGAGCTTGGATTGACAAACTAGACACCCCAAGACAGCTCTAGTGCATAACAGTAGCATCGTCTCATAGGCGTCCTTATGAAAGCAATACAGCCTCCGCTGTTCTAGGTTACAATGTTCCAATATACTATAATCCATACATAATCCGATTTGGAGATGTACACATTCATTACCATGGATTTACTCAAAATACCTCCATATACCCCTTCATATAAAAGATTATGGTTAACGTGTAGCATGTGGTGCCAAAGGAAAGCAATTGATGATTTGGGCAGATTACTGAAGATGTACCAACCACAGTCAGAACCAGAGACCCGGTGAAGATTACCAAGTCGGCTCAAAGTAAAAACCAGCTGAGCTAGAATGGACTATAGCTACTGACCCCCGCCCCGCGAACTGGAATGCTGTGTAGCCTTTTCTGAAAAGCTAATTAAAGTAGGTCTCCCACGTACTAAACAGCAGGGGCGCTCGTCACCCAGATGTGTCATCATCAGTAATGTCTCTGGTTACATGATGCTCTTAAAAGCTTAAAAAGGGAAATAAAAATGTCAAGCATGACAAATCACGACAACAACTGAAAAGAAATTCAGAGGACTACTTTTTAAAACAGAACAATGAAAACAAGTGTTGGTGGTGCTGGGATATTGGATGACACATGCAATGAAAGGCACACACGAGCACACACACACACACACACACACACACACACACACACACACACACACACACACACACACACACACACACGGCCTATAAAAAGTGTTCTCTGACAATATGAAAAGGAAAACTGCACAGGGAATAAAAGAGTGTTGTCATTGAAAGGAGATTAGAGGCACATCTCCGACCTACAAAGAGAAGTGGTCCCAGCCTACGCCACATACTGTCTGAGTCAAGAATCCTGGAACAACATTCTGCTTGGACACCCTGCTACTCAGTCGCTTCCTTCATTGAATTATCTTCTGAACAGCGAGGCCCAACTCAGACTCCAGTGACCACTGAGCTCACCAGGGACGAGCCTGTTGACCATTTTCACACCAGACATTTTGACTTGTCATATATGGTGAAAACAGGTGTTAAGGGCCTATTGAAGAAGGCCTACTGCCTTGTAACTAGGGCTGCAACGATTAGTCGACATAATAAAAAATCGTCGACGAGGAATTGTTGCGTCGATTAGTCGTTTAAAAAGAAATCTTATTATTATTATTATTATATTATTTTTGCACTACCTATCTTTGTGAAAGTGGCTTCTCAGCTCTGGTCCAGCTGAAGACTTCTTAGCTTAACATAACAGACCGACAGTAAGTTTGGGGGAACTAATGGGATAACTGGGGATGTTGTTTGGTCCTGACAAGAGTCTCAAAGTCTGGGGTGATGGTAGACAAAGCAACTCTGAGGTCATGCTCAATGTCCAATCTGTTCCTCTGCTCTGTCTTCAGCTGGATCAGAGCTGAGAAGCCACTTTCACAAAGATAGGTAGTGCAAAAAAAAATAAAAATAAAAAATAAAAAAAATATATAATTATTCTTTTAAATATAATTTTGTTTCGATTAGTCGACTAATCGAAAAAATAAGCAACAGAATAGTCGACTACCAAAATAGTCATTAGTTGCAGCCCTACTTGTAACCAACATACATTACTATTTTATTCAACATAAGCAAGGTTACATACTTAACCTCAAGACGCAAAATGAAATAGGAGGAAATGTTGTTTATCTATTAGTCAGTTAGTTAGTGAAAGGCAGTCATTTGTCTCCTCCTGAGAGATCCTGGTGTGGATGTTGACATGTGAACATTGGTTGACTGATTGAGATAATCTTGTTATGGTGGGAAGTTTTATATTTTATATTTTCTTGTTTTTTCCTTTTAGATGTACTGCATATGCAATAAAATATTGGTAAACTCAGTTTGGTGTCTGTGTGTTTCATGTTTCACAGTATAGTCCTTAGTCCATACATAATCATATATACACACACACACATAGATGTACAGTATACAGTATATCCTCAGTCCTCCCTTGTCAATATACTGCACTCGCATCAGCCGAGGAAATATCTCCTTCCACTCCTATGAATAGGCTTATATCATCCTGTAACACATCACACCCCAACCCAGTTCCTGTAACCACCACCGTCAGGAGCTGACAACTTTTTCATGGACGCCCGCGGTTTCTCAAAATGTATCTCAAACCCACTGTCACCTGTAGTGTGTTCATGTTGTAACCAATAGATGTCGCTGGTGAATTGTCCAGCTAAGCCGCTCTGCACCAGTAATGAACTTTAGTAAAAAAAAAAAAAAAAATAATAATAATAATAATAATAATAATAATAATAATAATAATAATAATAATAATAATAATAATAATAATAATAATAATAATAATAATAATAATAATAATAATAATAATAATAATAATAATAATAATAATAATAATAATAATAATAATAATAATAATAATAATAAATAAAATAAAATAAACATTTTATATACATATATATAGGCCTATATATTTTTTCCCCAATGCTTAGACCCCTGGCGGGGAACTGGGTTTGTAATACACTGGGGGCAACCGTGTAAAGGTGTGCCTCCCGGAGCTCTCGGCGCCTTCCTCCCCCGGCATTATTTTCTGTAACGCAATCGTTATGTTTGGTGCAATGAGCGAGGCGCTGCTTTAATCGGAGGAGGCTATGGGTGGATCATGGGTAATAAATCACCCCGGCACCCCTGCCATGGCAGGCCCCCTGAGGCCCCACCGCGTTAACAAGGTGCTGTGTCATCACCTAGAGCCGAGGGGACCGTTGGCAGAGAGAACACAGCATCAGCCCTCATTACCCCCCACCCCCATCTCCCTGAAACGTCCCACCTCCTTCCCACAGCTCTCCTCCCTCAAATGCCAGAGCAGCGTGTATAGAAGCAGAGCCATTTCCAGGCAGTTAAAAGCACATTTACTGTGAGCAGCAACACGGTCTTGTAAGACCTTGGAGGTCACTGAGGTCTAATCCTGACTCAGCATTGTCTTGTGGTCGATACCTAGCAAACAAGAGCCACAATCAGGAGAGGGAGAATGAGGGAGGCGCTGAGCTGCATGGGAATGATGGCTATCTGGAGTCAATCTATTTTTGCCTCCGAACACAGGCTTTAATGCCTATGCTGCTACGTTTGAATCATCAGCATGTATTGTAGGCCCTAACTGAGACAACTGTGAATCATTGAAGCATTTTGATTGATTGTATCTACGCAGCCAACTCTCAACATGTGAGGAAGAAATGCTAACCGAATCCGTGCTCCTTCCTTCCCATCCTGAATCTAAAACATGGA
Source organism: Notolepis coatsorum (assembly GCF_963971535.1). Lineage (NCBI taxonomy): Eukaryota > Metazoa > Chordata > Actinopteri > Aulopiformes > Paralepididae > Notolepis > Notolepis coatsorum. Next base: position 49,596,460 of record NC_140183.1, on the reverse strand, counting down.
CGAGGTTTTATGCTTTTAGTAGCTTACATTGGAGCACTTTTCCATCTCCATGTAGCTAATTGTTAGCTTCTGGGTGACTTTACTTAACTTCCTGTGGCTTCCTGTGACATCACCCAAAATCTAACAATTAGCTTACATAAAGATGGAAAAGCGCTGCAATCTTTTGGGATTTAGGATGGTAAATGGTAATTGTACAACCTTTTAGCATTGCAGGTGGAGGTGAAATGTGAACAACACAAATGTGAAAACAGTGCCCAAAGTTATCTTGCTTGAAGAAATATATTTTTGCTGGACCTGGAGGGCTGGGGCCTGGGGGCCTACAATAGTGAATGTCCCTAACTGACTGACTGACTCCCCGCATGCATGGGTGTTGCACTTGGATGTGCGAGCATTTCTATGTCACTGCTGTAATAATTAGCAGTCAGCAGCATGAACACAAATGCTTTCATCAAGCTGCCGATTGGAAAAACATATTCCTATTATTTTGCTATTCATTCTTGCAACCATTTCCAAAACCTGATTTTGAGCTTGAGGCTTTATTTCTATTCTGTGGGCTCTTTACGAAATCATGAAATTGCTATGTGTAGTATGCATTAAAAATGTTAAGGCTTATGAATCATCTTATGAATATGAATATGAATATGACTGAATTATATAGTACGCCAATGTCAATTCCTATGCTGAAAGTCATTCAGACTCCAGCTGTATCATTATGGTGGTTCTGTTTCATAGTTTATACATGTTTTTCTTTTAATAAATAAGTAAATGGCCATCATACAAGGAAATCGAGGTCTGTCCCATTGAGTCTGTTGTCATGATATTGAATCTAGTCAACTTCCTCTTGTAGATTTGACTGATGATTGCCCCACTGTTTACAGCTTGTCTTTTGGTGATGAGACATTTCCCACTGTACACATTCTTTAGCCAATATCATTCCTCACATTTATAGTTAACTATCAAGGATGAGTATAGCTTTGAAATACATTAACATGAGCAATGGCTAAACGGAAGCAATGTCCCGAGTAGGGCTGTCTACCGGCCCCCTGCCTCAAGACCCTGCCTTGTTTTATGCTCAATGTGTCTCCTTACTTACTCACTCACGCAGCACTTTTACTTTCATTAACTACTGTACATAGATGGAGCTGACAACTCTCACATATAGAGCGTAAGACACATGCAATTGCTCCTCTTTACACTCTCATGCCACACCTCCTATTTCTCACGCAAAAAAGGGACTCATGAACAATGGAAGACACAGCACATCCTAAATAAATTAAACATTTTATTTTGTATTCATTTTCAAAATAATATCCTGTGCATTTTGCTTGCATTGACCAAAATGAGCTGAGTGGTGAGTATTAGCCTACTAACACTAACTAAATCCTACATAGTCTTAGGCTATTACTACTGGCTTGGGAGTTAGAACAGTGGCCTGGTAATACAGAGGTTCCCGGTTCGATTCATCCCGGGTGTCTCGAAGTGTCCTTGAGCAAGACACTTAAGTTAGGGTTGCACGATACACCGATACTAGAAAAGTATCGCAATACCCAGCTGTTAAAAACGCTTCAATACTCCATTTTATTAGTATCGAGTATACTTTTAGAATAATAGCCTGATGTGTATTTTCTGAGTTGAGTGGATGCGACGGGAGCAGTGTGTGTGTGTGTGTGTGTGTGTGAGAGAGAGAGAGAGAGAGAGCACGCACGCACACTTATGGCCAAAGGAAAGGACACTTTAAATTAGAATAACAGGAACAGTGTATTGCACTACCAAAGCTAACTAGCATGTCCCATATGCTCTGTAAATAACTATGTACAGATACCGAGATGTCACTCCATGTTACCTGTTACCTGTTTACTGCACAATGTTGTTTTTTCATTTTGATTCTATTATATGTTGTACCACTGTATTGCACATCGTTGCGGGCAAGACCACCCGCATTTCATTGTATACCTGTATGCCATGACAATTAAAACTCTTGACTTGACTTGACGCTTTGCGTAGTGGGCGACTGGGCGTGTCAACAGTGTCGACGTGCAATTGTCATTTCATAATGGACACAGTTCGACAGCCCTGCGACAACTCCTCTCACGAGTCGCACTGTTCTATGTTGAGTGAAAACTCTGCAGACAACGGGTCCAATGCTTTGCAACCTCGCCATTCCTTTATGACCAAACCTAAACTAACGTTCGCTGCTAACACTAACTAAGCTAACCCTGGAAACGCGCAGGGATCTATCTCTCTCACTCTGAAGATATTGGACGGTGGAGAGATTACACATAACAAATGGACATTAGCTATAGTAGGCCTATATAGCTCAGCAGCTGTACCAGATTTTTTTTTTAATTTACGTTTCAATAGCGTCAAATATTTATTAGAATTTTTATTAATCAAATAATGTTATAAAGAATCTTCCATGTTCTGTCATCTAATAATATATGCCATTACTTTTCCTGATATTTTAGGTTTTTGCAGTGGTATTGTTTTAGAATCGGTATTGTGATACTTAGGCTGGTATCGGTATTGAAGTAAAAGTTTTGGTATTGTGACAACACTACACTTAACCCTTAACTGCTCCCGATGAGCAGGTTGGCACCTTGCATGGTTGCCTCTGCCGTCGGTGTGTGAATGTGTGAGTGAATTAGGGCTGACCACTATTAGTCGATTAGTCGACTAATCGGTCGAAAGGAGCCGTAGTCGACTGCCAACCTCTTAGTCGAATAAAAAAGAAATATATATATATAATTTTTTTATATATTTTTTTTATCATTCTTTCCAAAAGAAAAGAGGCCTAGAAGCGTCAATACTTTTACCAGCTAACTTGCATTTTTCCGCGATCTGATTGGCCACTGACATTTCTGGTCATGTGACATCTACGCCAATCGTGTGACGCCTGTTTCTATCACTGGTTAAGCTTAGGCACTCTTTCGAAGTTGGTTAAGGTTAGAGTTTGTCTTAGAGCAGGGCGATAGAACACCAGCCCTGATTCCAAACTCTAACCGTAACCAACTTCGAAAGAGTCGCCTAAGCTTAACCAGTGATATAACTAGGCGTTAGGTCGTTTGCAGGCTGTTAGTGGCGGAAATAGGCGCAGAAACAGGCGTCACGCGATTGGCGCACATGTCACATGACCAGAAACGTCAGTGGCCAATCAGATCGCAGAACGCGAACGCGGAACTGGATGTTTGTTGGTAAAAGTATAGACGCTGCCTAGAAGCGTGGCTAACACTAATGGCACGCATACCAGAGGCTAACTGCCTAAGAAAACAGGCACATAGGCACTGAAAGATGATTTCACCCATCTAATGAACACACTAGACTAGACAAATATGTTTATGTTTATGTTTATTTAGGATCCCCATTAGCTTTTGCACTTGACAAAAGCTATTCTTCCTGGGGTCCGGCACACACAACGATACAACAATATTCAATACATTACATCATTATCAACATCAACATCAATTACATCATCAATTACATCATTATCAATATCAGTTAGGATGATATTGTACAAGATATTTATTAGTAAAAATTATTCAAATTAAATAATTAAAATCAAATAAATAGTGCTTCCTGAGCAGCACTCACTTCCATCAACATAAATACAACTAACAGTCAATTGGTTTTCACCGCTATGCCATAAAGGCCTCTACATGCTACAGCAACTTCAAAGCAACTGCAACACAACATCGGCGCGATTTCAACGCGGTTGTTGCAGAGGGTCTTGTAATAATAATCTTTATTTATATAGCACCTTTCATACACGGAGTGCAGCTCAAAGTGCTTAACAGAGCAAAGAAATAAAAACACAACATTTTACAATAAAGCAAAAAAAATAAAAATAAGGAAAAGAAAAGCAGGATTTTAAGACCAGCAAAACATGATTAAGAAAATAGCTAAAAAGCATAAATGACAACAGGCATTTTAAAATCAGCTAAAAGCAAGAGTATAAAAATATGTCTTGAGCTGTGCTTTAAAGCTATGTTTTATATGTAGTGGGAGATTATTCCACGCCGTCGGCCCATAGAAACAAAAGGCTGCTTCGCCATATTTTTTATATTTCATTGTAGGCACTTCGAGCAGGTCCGCACTAGAGGACCTGAGGGGGGCGGTTTGGAACATATCTATGTAAGCAGTCGCAGAGATAAGATGGTGCCAGACCATTAAGAGCTTTAAAAACAAGCAGGAGAATTTTAAAATCAATCCTAAAGACAACCGGGAGCCAATGCAGTGAAGCTAAAACTGGAGTAATATGTTCCCTCATCTTAGTTCTAGTTAAAATTCTGGCTGCCGAATTTTGGACAAGTTGTAATCTGTCAGTTGTTTTCTTTGGAAGGCCAGAATAAAGTGCATTACAATAATCAAGCCGAGAGAAAACAAAAGCGTGGATTAGCGTTTTTGCATCATCCAGGGACACATAGGCTCTAATTCGTGCAATATTTCTAAGATGAAAGAAGGCAATCTTCGTGACATGATTAATGTGTGTATTAAAATTCAATTCAGAATCAATAATAACCCCCAGGTTCTTTACTGCAGTGTTATTTTCTATGTTCAGGTTACCCAGTCTACTTTTCTTTTTTTTTTTTTTTCTCCATTTTCCTCCGATTTTCTCCCATCCCAATGTTAGTCGTATGCCAATTCCCAGTCCCTTCCTGATCGCTGCGCACTTACCCCCCACAGTCAGATCATCTGGGAGAGTGGAGGCTACCACGTGCTTCCTCCGACACACGTCCAGCCAATCACCGCTTCTTTTCACCTGGCAGCGCGGATTCTCATTGAGAGGGCGTAGCGTGTGGGAGGACCACACTATCCCCCTCACGTCCAATCCGCGCTTAGCAGGCGCCCCGATCGAACTGTAGGAGTCGCTGTTTACAACGACCCGGACCCACCCCGCCAGCTTCTCCCACCCTCTGATACAGCCAATTGTATCAGTGCAGACGGCCAGCCAAGCTGGTGACAACCCCGGAGCTGTGAGCTGGATTCGAACAGGCGAATCGAGCTCACAGCTCCGGGGCTGGTGACGAACGCAATCTCCGCTCGGCCACCTAACCGCCTTACCCAGTGTACTTTTTATCAGTTCTCTCTGCTCACTAGACCCCACTATGAGAACTTCTGTCTTATCCTCATTTAGCTTGAGAAAATTCTCACTCATCCAGCCTTTTATGCTGGACAAACAGGTCAACAACGGGTCTAGAGCACAGGGCTCATCTGGAGCTACGGAGAGGTAAAGCTGGGTATCATCAGCATATAAATGGAAGTTAACTCTATGATTGGTAATAAGTCCACCCAGCGGCAGTATATACAGGGAGAACAATAAAGGGCCAAGAATGGATCCCTGCGGGATACCAGAACAGATGGTGTGTTTGTCGGAATCATAATTCGCTAGATTGACAGAGTAGCTTCTACCTGTTAAGTAGTCAAGTCAAGTCAAGTCAAGAGTTTTAATTGTCACGGCATACAGGTATACAATGAAATGCGGGTGGTCTTGCCCGCAACGATGTGCAATACAGTGGTACAACATATAATAGAATCAAAATGAAAAAACAACATTGTGCAGTAAACAGGTAACAGGTAACATGGAGTGACATCTCGGTATCTGTACATAGTTATTTACAGAGCATATGGGACATGCTAGTTAGCTTTGGTAGTGCAATACACTGTTCCTAGTAGGAATGAAACCAGGACAAGGCCGTGCCTGACAGACCTATCCAATACTCGAGGCGGTGCATTAGAATTGTGTGGTCAATTGTGTCAAACGCAGCCGTTAAATCTAGGAGTAGGAGAACGGATACCTCTTTATTGTCCGCAGACACCCTAAGGTCGTTAATTACCTTTACAAGTGCTGTCTCAGTGCTATGGCCCCTCCGGAAACCAGATTGGAATTTGTTATGGACCCTATTTTTCTGTAAAAACGCATCCAGTTGATAAAAAAATTTATTTTCTAAGACCTTGCCCAAAAAAGGGAGATTAGAGATAAGTCTATAGTTACTCAACACAGAGGGATCAAGGTTGTGTTTCTTTAGTAAGGGCCTAACTACAGCCATTTTTAGTGAGTCTGGAGAGATGCCTGATTTGAGAGAGCTGTTTACAATTTTAAGGATATCTCCAACCACACTGTCTAAAACCTCTTTGAGGAAGGGGGTGGGAATGGCATCCAACGAACAGGAGGATGATGACATTTGCGATATGGTTTTGCGGAGTTCCTTTTCATCAATTTCACAGAACGATGCTAGACTTCCCCTGGAGCGATTTATCCTGTTGCATATAGCACCACTAGCGGCATTTGTAGTTTGAGAGTTTGTGCTAAGAGCATCACTCACAATACTAGCACGAATTAAGAATTTTATTATCAAAAAAGGATGCAAACTCATTACACTTATCTTTAGTGGCAGCGAGCGACTGCTTGTAGGACTGGGGGGGATTTAAAAGACGTTCAATGGTGGAAAATAAAACTCTGGCATCTTATTCTCATTAATAATGCCTGAGAAATACGTCTGTCTTGCCAGACGCATGGCTTTGTTGTAGGCAACTGTAGATTGCTTTAAAGACTGTAGGTGGACAGTGAGCTTGGTTTTTCTCCAAACTCGCTCCACTCTACGACATTCCCTCTTAAGTGAACGCATATGTTCGGTGATCCAGGGTGTTATTCTGGCTTTATGTCTCCTCTTGGTTTTCAAGGGAGCCACTTTGTCAAGAGCTGACCTTACTTTAAGACTAAAATGTTGAACCATATCATTTACTGAGGAAGATTCAGGTAGGGCGGGCGCACCTACCAGATGACTAGGGAACTCACTGGCTGCTAACGGGCTAAAGAAACGTTTTTTAATAGTATAGTCTGTACTGTTTTTCTCAAGATCAGGGACAGTCATACTAAAACATAGCAGATGGTGGTCAGATAGCTCCGGCCTTTCAATAATTTTGTCGACAGTGATTCTCATACCTCTAGAGATCACCAAGTCCAGGGTGTGGCCGTGTTTATGTGTTGGGCCGACAACATGCTGAATAAAATCAAAAGAGTACAACAACTGTAGGAAGTCCACAGCTTCAGTATCTGATACATTCTCCACATGAAGGTTTCCGTCGCCTGTTATCAGGGTTCTGTCGTAGTTAGTGGAACAGATAGATAGAAGTTCAGCTATTTCTGTTAAAAATAAGGTTTTACTGAGCTTTGGAGGACGATAAATAGTAATTATTAGCACAGGGGATTTACTCTCAAGTATGGTGGCCTGGTATTCAAATGATGAATATTTGCCAAGAATCAGAAGTTTACATTTTAAAGTGTCTGATAAAATATTTGCCAGTCCACCTCCTTTCTTGCCCTCACGTATTGAGTGCACAAAACTATAGCCCGCGGGGCAGGCAGCGGCCAAAGTTACCGCTCCATCAGAGCCAAGCCATGTCTCCGTTAGAAAGATCATATCTAATAGACTGTGTTGCGAGGATGTTGCGTACCTGTCTCCAAAATCGAATCTAAACAACCGTTGCGTTGATATTGCGTAGCAGTGATTGGTTGGTAGTGAATGGGGGCGGGGCTGTCATAGAATAATATTGGTCCCGCAGCGAGGAATACCATCCTCCATTGTTGTAGCCAGCAAGCTATGCTATCAATATTAGCTAAATAATTAGCGTCATAGCTGGCCTTTTTCTGAAAACCCAAGCACATATTGTTCCATAGCATACGCCTTCAGTTGATCATGACAAATCCTCTCTTACCTTGACGATTAAAAAGCCTCCATAATTTAGTAAATAAAGCTGTAGCCAGCCAGCTAGCATTGATGCTATACAAAATGCTATCCACATTAGCTACATAGCTAACCAACTAAATACAATGGTATCCTGAGGTAACGTTAAATACAACGTTTGCTAGTCGAAATGACTGGACACACACAGGGACAAGTTAAACATCAATCAATTAATTTATTCCAACAGGTAGTTTGAGCTGCATGTGAGCCGAGGTCTTTCTCTCCTCTCCATTGGAAACTAATGACGTTACGTTAGCTCGAAAAAGCACAGAACCGGCCGACAAAAGTTAAGCTGCTAGCAACAGACACTATAATACTTCCGGTCGGGGGATTTCAAAATAAAAGAGCGACGTCTAAAAGCACCGGAAATACGTTTATTTTGTACATTATCTAACGTTAACACGAACCTAAACTAACTTTAGATTAGTTTAGGTTTGTGTAACGTTAGATATTGTAAAAAATAAACGTATTTACGGTGCTTTTAGACGTCGCTCTTTTATTTTGAAACCCCCCGCCCGGAAGTAAAAATGATGCTTATTTTTCAGCTTGTTATCAATGGGTTGGTTGAGAAGGGAAGTGTCATCTATCTAGGGAACCTACTGCCTCGTATGAATGTGTATGCATGTGAGTGAATGTTGGTGGTGGTCGGAGGGGCCGTAGGCGATGATTATTCGCCACGCTTCCGTGAGTCTGCCTCAGGGCAGCTCTGGCTGCAATTGTAGCTTACCACCACCGGTATGACTGTGTATGAACGAATAATGGACTCTGTGAAGCGCTCTGGGTCTCATGAAGAGCGCTATATAAATCCAAGTCATTATTATTATTATTAGGGAACCTAGCTACATACGGGGTACAATGTTACATAGGCTGTGCGTCGATGTTGCAGAAGCATAACGGCAGAGTGTCTGCAACACCGTTGCTTTGTCGATGTTGTGGTGCAGTTGCTTTGAAGTTGCTGTAGCATGTAGAGGCCTTAAGGGCTCAGTGCATGCTCGTTAGTAGATGGCACTTTAACTTCCTCTTGAAAGTGGCCTTGGATTCTATTTCAGCTAAGTAACTTGGCAATGAGTTCCATTCCATGATAGCTCTGTAAGTCACAGAAGATTTTAGTAGATTTGTTCTCGGTTTAGGTGCCATTAGATGGCCTGACGTAGCTTGTCTGGTCATATGGTCATGTTCTTCTCTTATGTAAACTATATGATCATACAAATATTGTGGTTTTTTGACAACTTGAATATTTCTGAGAAAAGTAAGGAGACGGGAAATATCAAGATGTATCCATCAGTGGACCACTTGCATGATTTTGCAGAGGACAAGAAGCCTTCAGTCGACTCCTTCAGACATTAAGCACCCCCCACAGCCCAAATGGAATGATAAAAAAAAAATATATATATATATATATATATATTTTTTTTTTTTTTTGTATCATTCCATTTATATATTTTTTTCTTTTTTAGTCGACCAATAGTCGACTAATGGCACATTTTGGCCAATCATAGTCAACCATCCAAATCCTTAGTCGGGGACAGCCCTAGAGTAAATGGGTAAAATGTGAAGAAATTGTAAAGTGCTTTGGATAAAAGCGCTATATAAATGCACCATTTACCATTTACTACTGTTGTTTAGAGCAGGTAACGTTAGGTGAACCTGCCGTTATACATTGATGTAAAGCTTTGCTCAATGAGACGACCTAATGTTACCTGACTACATTTAGAACAACAATTTATTTGGAGTAGTAGGCTAATCATAATTGATAATGCTTATGAATAAATATATGAATAATACCCTATAATACGTAGTATTATATTTATTATTAATAATTATAATTATAATTATGACATTTCAATTTCTGATGGTTGTTATAGCCAGCCAAAATGTGCTAAAGTGTATGTCACTCAAGTCTGTTTTGCAGTTGTTGCCAGAGAACAGGTGTCCTCTAGTCTAAAGATGAGGCAGGGCCAGCTTTTTTAAAAGATCAGGGCCCCGTTCCATGTACGTGGTTCAACTAAGTCGATCAACATGTCCATTATCCAGCTTCAGTTAACCCGATGTTCGAAGCCGGGATTTTCCTGTTTCACAAACCTGGATTCAGTCTCGTTAACTCAAGCCAGACTTGAGAGTCAGGCTAGATGCGCGCTCCCGTTTTAGGTGGAAAGCCAGCACGTATCGATGGCAGAGACCCTGATTCTCAACGGCATTGATTGATTAATTGATTTAAGACTTTATTGACAGATTGCAATAGGCTCAATCGCCTCGCCGACAAGTTAAATGCGTTATCTATAGGCTAATTCTAAGTCCATCATTACCTCAATCAATCAGATTATATTTCTTTAAACTTGCCTGCTGGATTGAATAATCAAATGAGATCTTGCTAGCGAAAATAACTAGTTAACTGTTATACAGAATTACGAGACGGCTTTCTTGCCCATTGATTGATGTATAGTCAATCTTTTACTTATCTACTCTGTGGTGTAACGGGTTGTTCTTTTGACTTCCACACGGACGACCGGGGTTCAAGACCGGGGTCCTTCTTTTTGCAATATAGGAATAATTCAATTTGGTGCACGTTGAGAGCTATATAAAGAATGACATCCTCAATGCATGTAGATTTATAATATTTTAACTTAAAACCAGGCTACTTTGGCGTATAATCATTAATATTATATTCAAAAAAATCATATTGGAAACTCCGGGATTAGAACCCGGGTCGCAAGATTGGGAGTCTTGAGCACTACCACTGGGCCACTGTGCCAGATGGGATAAATTCATTGTTTATACATTAATGAACGAGAGACCCGTGTTTAGAATATTCCTTATTTTGAATGACGTTTTATTTCTTTATCCTCATTCATTCATGTGACGTCAACGGCTCATTCAATTTCTCAAATCCGTCAAACAGCGCATCTCATCAGACATCTTAATCCCAGTTACAATTAAAATAACCACATTTTTGTGTACATCGCACGAGCGAGCGCCACCGTCGCCACGGTATATATAACGTGCATTATTTAGGACAAAGTGAATTTAATATCAGCATTTTGGGTCTATTTTACATTTCAAAAGCCCCCTCTGGAAGAATGGAGCACAAAAACGTAATTCAGAATGGTATAATGCAGATCGTAGACTGTGGGAATAGTTTCAGGAAACGAGCTGTCACTTCTTTGCGGGGGCGTGGCTCTGCGTGATCGGGCTAACTTGAACTTGAACTCTGCTTTCGAGCAGGCTCAAACTTTTGGATATGTTGTCATGGTGATTTGGGAAATCCACGTACATGAAATCGGAAAGTCAGGCTAACACAGTTATCCAGCTAAAGTTATCCGGCTAACTCGGTTATCCCGGTACATGGAACGGGGCCCAGGCATCCCAAATAAAGAGCCCCTCTGACAGAACAGCAGCAACAACAACAACAACTGGGGTAAGGATTAGAAATAATTGCTTTTTAAAAATCGCCACATAAAAGTCTCACTCCAGTGGTATCTTGGGTGGCCAATCAGATTTTAGTGGTGGCACTGGCCACACTTTAAAACCATAAGCTAGACCTTTCGGTTCCCCGAAGCGCGATTGTCTCTAAATCACTATGGCAACAGATCAGAATGTTTGAACCTGCTCCAGCGCAGGGTTTAGTTCAGTTAGCTGGATAAACTGAAATGCCAGCTCTCCTCACAGATCCCATTATACCATTCTGAATTATGTTTTTGTGCTTCGTTTTTCTAGAGGGGGCTTTTTAAATGTAAAATAATATACCTAAATGCTGATAATAAATCATATTCAGCCTATGGATTTACTTTGTCCTAAATAAAGCTTGTCATAGGTATACGGATACGGCGCTCGCGAGTCGCGACACACACTATCTGGTTATTTTAATAACGGAGCATTGCAAATGTGAATTCCGCTGGGATATTTTTAATGAATGAAACGGGCGTTTGGCTCTGATTCGTTTCATATTCTCCGCTGTGGATGTATTTGCTTAAAGGAAAACTCCAACATTTTGGGAAATTAGCTTATTTAATATCTTCCCTGGAGTTAGACAAGAAGATACATACCTTTTTTGTCTCTGTGCGTGCATTTAGCTTTGGGAACAGTCGCTCCGTTAGCGTAGCTTAGCTTCATCACTGGAAGTGGGGGAGGACAGGAGCCTGACGTTCCCTTACAGTGTATACAGTCACCAAATACACTCCAAATACAACTCCAAAACGTTCATGTAAACATGTTGTGACCTGTGTATTCACCACGTGGAGAAATAAAAAATAATTGAATTAGACAATTACTTTTTATAAGCAAATGTACTCGGAACAATTCTTTGCCTAAGCACTCGTCTCTGCGCACAGCCAGTTATTTAAATTTTTTTTTATCCACTTTTTCTCCCATTTTTCTATATTTTCTCCCATCCCAATTTCGTATCATCCAATTCAACCCTCCCCTGTCACGAACGCTGTTTCTTGCCTCCCACAAGCCGGCTGCAATGTGGACTAAGTCATACATAGCACAAGTCCCCTCCGGTACTTGAGGTAACAGCAGTCGCATCTTTTCACCTGCGCAGCTCGATCTCTCAGTGTCGAGGAGTAACGCGTGGGAGGCTCACGCTGCCCCCGACACTTCCTGATTCTACTGCGCAGGCGCACCAACCGACTTGTAGGAGTCGCTTGTTCACAACGTTCGATCCCCACCCTTCAGTTTTCCCTCCCCGTAATACGGCCAATGTGTATTACTGCGGACGACCAGCTAAACTGAAAACAATGTGGAGAGCTGGATTCGAACACGCGAATCCTAGCGTCTCCACACTGGTGGCGAGTGCCTTGCCCACTACACCACCTAGCCGCCCTCACAGCCAGTTATTTCTATGTGAAGCCGTGTTTGTGGACATTCTCATTAATTCAAAGGATCCGAACCGATTGAAGTTTATGGATACCATGACTTAAAATCCTCTTACCTTGACGATTAAAAGCCTACCCAATTTAGAAAACAGTAATCCAATGGCTGGTATTGATAATATAATACTAACTACTGCACGCTCGGAGCTAACCGGAGCTAACACAGAACAGGATGGTAAAGCAAATATAATGACTTCATTTCTGGGGTTTTCAAAATAAAAGTGCAACGTTTATAGCAGCGGAAAACGTTTATTTTGTACATTATCTAACGTTAACACGAACCTAAACTAACTTTAGGTTAGTTGTAACCTTAGTTTAGGTTCGTGTTAACGTACAAAATATAAATAATGTACAAAATAAACGTTTTCCGCTCCGCAGCTGATTTAGCTTGATGTGGCTCCACTTACATAGCTATCTCTCTCCCTGCCTCTCTCTCTCTCAACACGACAATACAAATAAATCTATGACTCTTTCACATTCACAATGCCTAATGTGTGCATGCAATTCCTGAGAAAACAAAGAGCAGTGAAAATGCCTTTCATCCAGGGAACAAAATAAGTACCAGCCAACCGCCAATGGCTGGTAAAAAATCTGCCTGGCTGGTAGTTTTTTAAATCTACCAGCCAAATGGCTGGTAAGTCAAAAAGTTAAGTTTGTTCCCTGAGAGCAGAGCTACACAGCAGTGCGCCTATTTTGCGAGCCAAAATAAGTCTGGTTTTTTCTTCTCACAACGGGTCAAATGCATCTAACATGCATTGCATCGTCGCCATTCCTTTATGCCCACATCGCCCGAAATGAACGTTATGTTAGCGTAAGCTAACAAGCTAATCCTAATCAGCGGCAGAGCCATAGAGAACAGCAGACAGTGTGGACTGGGGAAAGGGAAATGGGGGGGGGGGGGGGGGGGGCACTCTCCCTTTCTCTGTGTGTGTGCGTTTGGAAAGACGATGAAGTCACTAGTCAGGACTCAGGAGAGGAGTATATTGTAGTAAACTGAGGATTACTGAGGATGCACAGATAATGTTGATATTCAAATATAAAAAGGTTTCGAGAGGAGTGGAAGTTTGAAGACAGACTAGACTACAATATGATGCGGGGGTGGCGAGTTGAAACAGTGTGTGTGTCCCCGACCCCACTTCTGTTTCAATAAATTATTTGCATTTAAAACTATTAACGCTGACTCATTCCTTCAGTCCACTCAAAATTATGCTAATATTCCTTATGTTGTTTATGATATTTATTGAAAATAGCATATGAGAGTATTATATAGTAATAATAACACATGGCGATATACTAAAAAGCTATTTTTAATTTTTGGCTGGTAAAAAATCTGCCTGGCTGGTAGTTTTTAAAATCTACCAGCCAAATGGCTGGTAAGTCAAAAAGTTAATTTTGTTAGTTTCATCCTATCTATTTTGGTGCATATTTCAGCACCATGGACAGAGAGCAGTGGTCTAATTATCATTAGTCATTTGATTAAACTTCACCAAAAAGAAAGAAATGCATTGAATTATATATTGTACAAATGTTACATTTTAAGGCAATACAAGTGAAGTTAGTTTCTTATTATATTGTATTAAAAGAAAAACCACAACAACCTGATTCCAAGGTATGGCAGCTAGCTGACTCATACGTCACCATCTGTTGGCAAAGCTGTTGTTTCTGCAAACGCACAATTATGTTGGGTTCAAATCGATGAATTAACCAACGCACAGAAATACCTTCTGTCAAATCTCTATCCGTTCAGTGACAGATGAATGTAGTCAGGCCTTATTGTGTTTGTGTGAGCATGTTAGAGTGTGCATGTGTTAGCACATTGTGTCTGTATGCTGCTGTTTCTACTGTATCTCTCTCCAGCTACTGTTTCTACTGTATCTCTCTCCAGCTGCTGTTTCTACTGTATCTCTCTCCAGCTGCTGTTTCTACTGTATCTCTCTCCAGCTGCTGTTTCTACTGTATCTCTCTCCAGCTGCTGTTTCTACTGTATCTCTCTCCAGCAGCTGTTTCTACTGTATCTCTCTCCAGCTGCTGTTTCTACTGTATCTCTCTCCAGCAGCTGTTTCTACTGTATCTCTCTCCAGCTGCTGTTTCTACTGTATCTCTCTCCAGCTGCTGTTTCTACTGTATCTCTCTCCAGCTGCTGTTTCTACTGGATCTCTCTCCAGCTGTTTCTACTGTATCTCTCTCCAGCTGCTGTTTCTACTGTATCTCTCTCCAGCTGCTGTTTCTACTGTATCTCTCTCCAGCTGCTGTTTCTACTGTATCTCTCTCCAGCTGTTTCTACTGTATCTCTCTCCAGCTGCTGTTTCTACTGTATCTCTCTCCAGCTGCTGTTTCTACTGTATCTCTCTCCAGCTGCTGTTTCTACTGTATCTCTCTCCAGCTGCTGTTTCTACTGTATCTCTCTCCAGCTGCTGTTTCTACTGTATCTCTCTCCAGCTGCTGTTTCTACTGTATCTCTCTCCAGCTGCTGTTTCTACTGTATCTCTCTCCAGCAGCTGTTTCTACTGTATCTCTCTCCAGCTGTTTCTACTGTATCTCTCTCCAGCTGCTGTTTCTACTGTATCTCTCTCCAGCTGTTTCTACTGTATCTCTCTCCAGCTGCTGTTTCTACTGTATATCTCTCTCCAGCAGCTGTTTCTACTGTATCTCTCTCCAGCTGTTTCTATTGTATCTCTCTCCAGCTGCCACCTTTACCACTGTTTCCCAACTGGATCATTAGAGGCAATGTTTTTATACATTTTATTTAACCAGGTAATTCTCATTGAGATTAAGAATCCCTTTTCCAAGAGACCTGGCCAAGACAAGCAGCATTTAAAACATACAGTTACAGATGCTACAGCATAAAACAAATGCAGAATAAATACATAGAATAATATCATACAAAACACATTCAAATTCAAGTGTTCGGGGGCCAGGGTTAAAGGAAGCAAGATATTGACTCCTGGTTGTCTCCGATTGCAGGTATTTCATTAATGTTTTAAATTCATCAAAAGTAATCATATTTTCCAGCCGCAGGTTAGCTTGTGTGGCCTGTGCTAGACTGAGACTGAGACTTCCAACAATCCATGAAAGATTCATGCCAGGACAGAGAGAATAGCCACAAGGAGCCATTTAAATGTTTAGAGTCACGCATTGAATTGTTCAGGAGGCAGACCTGAGTATATTAACATACTAAATGGCCCCAGAAGACCCCATGATGAGCAATGAGGAGTGAGAAATACAAACTAAACCTTAAAAACTGTATCAAAAGCTGCATAAGGCATACGTATCTCATGTATTTGCCCGCTGGCAAACTATAATCAAATCAAATCAAATTAATTTGTAAGGCCCGACAACACACGTTAATGTCACCATGGGCCGGACACGTCTTCTTTAACACATTCCCGGCCAAGCACGGACATGTCCGTGTTTCGGATCCAACGGTATTATTCCATTTTAATAACATACTCAATGTCACGAGCGGCACTGCAGATTTACCCTACTCTTGGAATTCGGAAAAGTGCATTACCGGCCAGATCCTCGTAGGGGCGCTGTCTCGATAATGCAGTGTTCCCTGTGGCAGAAAAGTGTTTTATTTTTTTGGATCTCGAATGGACTTTCCTGTTAGGGTGAATCTATGCGTGTAGCATGTAGCATGGAATACGTTTTGGGACGCGGAATTCAGTACGCAGTAAAGGAATATATCATCAGCCAATGGACATATGGATCTACCAGATGGCGATCGATAACTGGGAAATCCTTTTTGCAGTCCAACCGGCCACAGGTAAGATATTTTTCATATGCATTTTGATTTTTAGCTCTAGCTTCTGTAGGGCCGAAACGCCATTCGATTTAACGTTATTAGCTTAGCAGCCTGTATCTCATTTTGCAGGAAATATACCAGACCAATCCCATATAACGCTTATGTTCAAGACGCTATAAAATGGGAACGTATTGATGACATTTTTTATTCTTTAAGCCATTTTGAAGGGACGGTTTATAGTGTCAATTGAAAATGAGAATGGACAGATAGCAATACTATAAAGTATAGATTTAGCTCTACAAACAGCCTCACGCACAATGAAACCTTATTATGATATGCTGGCCTTATAGAGTGAGTTTAGACGGATCCAAATGGCCCCGAATGTGTTAAAAAAGTCAAGAAGAAACATCACAATAAAACAAGAACAAAACAAAAACACCATAAAGTAATTTTTTTTTTTAAATCAAATAAATGAATGCAACACTCCCAGACATACCCCACACGAAGGTAAGACAAAACTCACTAAAACCTAGCAATAGGAAAAAATACACCACAGGCAATGTGGAGGAGAGAAACTATAATCACTGCTCTAGATGTCTGTGTGTCTCTTTGGCCATGCCAGCCCTCAGGCATGTTGTCTGTGTCTCAGTGCCAGGTGTACCAGTCAGAGGGGCATGTTGTCTGTGTCTCAGTGCCAGGTGTACCAGTCAGATGGGCATGTTGTCTGTGTCTCAGTGCCAGGTGTACCAGTCAGATGGGCATGTTGTTTGTGTCTCAGTGCCAGGTGTCATGTTGTTTGTGTCTCAGTGCCAGGTGTACCAGTCAGATGGGCATGTTGTCTGTGTCTCAGTGCCAGGTGTACCAGTCAGATGGGCATGTTGTTTGTGTCTCAGTGCCAGGTGTACCAGTCAGAGGGGGCACAGCATGGGATGGCAGTGCATGCAGGTTGCTAGGTTCCATCTATATTGGCCCCATTGACCCAGTAGGCAAAGGATGGTGAGCAGGCCAGACCACCAACCTCTAATGGGTTGTTCCAGAGAGAATACATTAGGAAAGAGGGTCAACTTAAATTTCGAGCCCACTATAATGTTTGTGGTTGTGCTTGTAGTCCATAACTGCATGACTATGTACTTTATATCCAAGGATATGGAAACAAAGCACTTCGTATTTTGATTCGAACTAATTCATGTTTTGGTCTGATAACTGACTGGACAGAAGAACCAACCACAGCACATGTTGACCTATATGGCATGCCTCCCTGACATGAGTATTTATAACCAAGTAGAGATTCATTATAGTATTGTGTGGACTGATTACACATAGCTTTTGCCATCATCCAAACACTTCATATTCAAAATGTTGGGAAATGCACTTATTTCCAATCTTCCCCAGAGTCAGACAAGTATATCGACATCAATTACATCGCTGTGTGTCAGTATTGGAGTTGTTAGTATTCATTCACTTTTGATGGAGCTAGGCTAGCTGCTCCCTACTGTAAATCAATGTTGGAGGATTCCTTTAAAATTAAATCGTGTCAGTTGCTATCTTAGGCTGCACAGGAAGGGGGGCAAAACCAATGGCTTGGGGGCTTGGCAGGAGACATGAGCATTTGTGCAGTGGGCCAAGAACAGCAGGAGCTACCTGTTGACTGCATTTAGTGCAACAAGGCACAGTCAAATACATAGCAAGCACATGATTCTATGAGCATGAGTCACGTTGCCAGACGGTCTGTGGAGAGCGAGACCAATGCAAGATTTATCGTGTTGTTTCTTTCCCCTGAGCATTCGGTTGAATCACATTGGACTTGTTGACCATGAGAGAGTGCAAACAAGGCTAAACTCAAATAGTCTTTTTCTCCTTTCAATTTCCCTGGATCACTGAGTCAGCCCCCAATCAATATAGGAACCGCTAGAAAGTTGACGGAAGTTAAAGAAGTTACGAGTCGAATGGCCTCTCACGTTAGGGGAGAAAAGGTGGGCTTCACATAGGTCCCCCTCCACGGCGGGAAGCTGGCTGCAGCGGCCTCCTCAAATAAAACTGCAGGACGGCCCACCTGAAGTGCAGCGCTTGTGAAAATAAACAAAAACCCTGTTACAGTTGCTTCTATTATTTAGAAAGATCGAGGGAGGAGGAGCACAGGAGGAGAGATGGGGTGAGAGAGGGAGGCGCAGAGGGAGTGGAAAGTCATTTCTGAGCAAGAAATTGCCTATTTGAGTGTGTTGCCCGGGGATACGGGTATCTCTTCAGGTCCCACGCTGTGCATTGTGGGGAGGATAATGATGACGAGTGGGGGGGCCACGCTTATTAGAGCTGTGTTTCACAATACCACCCTCCCAGCCGCGGGGAAACTTCAAACGGAACGCCGCGTGTCTCATCAGGTGTTCCGTCAGGGGCAGGCGCAGGCACGTGTCACTCATCTTGATGACTGTATAGGAAGAGTTTATTTTTATTTTTTATGCACCAGGGGAGGCGAAAGAGGACACTGCTAATGGCTTTTCATGAGGCAATGCAAGGAGAGCTAGGCCTTCTATAAAAAGGACTTTAATTCAAGTCAAGAGTTGAATTATTCCAATCGAATCCAATTCCAATCGAAGTGAAGTGAGTGAGACTGATGACCTGTTTTGTGTGTGTGTGTGTTACCTGTCTACATAGTGTGATTCTGAACCACATTACAGCAAGTTTGCACAGAGGTGGAGAGAAACCCACTACTATTAATATCATTCCGACAAAATGACAGAATGGATTGGTTTGTCATATTGATCAACTGTCACGGTCAGGTTGGCTCTCACATCTAGAGGAGTCTAGTTCCATGAGCGATTTCATCGGAATAAAGCGGAATAACACTTTTGTAATTGGAAATGTTTGACAGTTCTGAGCCAGGCAATTTTATGCCGTGTCAGTCACGTTATTTCCCCATGGTGAGCTACCCATCACAACTCATCAGTAGTTGAGCACAATTGACCTATCGCAAACCCTGTCCTCTTTTCTTGATCCTCCAATCACAATTGTTGCTTTCCAGTTTGTTTCTGAGGGAAGCAACAGTTGTGATTGGAGGATCAAGAAAAGAGGGCACGGTTTGAGATGGGTCAATTGGACCGATCCCAAGGTCCGCCCTTTCTATGCCCGTTTGTCAAGGGAAAGCTGGTAAGTTTAGCTCGACTGAGGAAAGCAATGGTTGTGATTGGAAGGTCAAAAAAAGAGAGTAGAGCTTTGGGATGGCTCAATTTTCACAGTGCCAGTGATGCCCTGAAACAACACTGTGGGCTATGAGACCAGCATTGACGCATTTAATTGGTATATGAATATGTAACTGAAAGCAAAATGCTCATTAAAGAACATTCAATAATAGAGCGCGGCAGCAGCCGTCCACAGAGCCAGGCTTCAAACTCTGTGACCGCCTGGTCACTGCCTTCAGTCGGTGGCTTTGAAACACCTTCCTACTTCAAACGCCTTCCTACTTCAAACGCCAAGACATTGAAGTCAAAGGTGTCCTGAGCATGGTACCGGCCCAGCCCAACGCTTTCATCTCTAAATATGTGACATTCTCCAGAGTAAAAAAAGAAAAAGAAAAAGAGAGAGAAAGAGAGAGAGATACAAATCTTCCTTTTTCAACACCCATTTCTGTTGTTAAATCCTAATTAACACAAGGACAGTTTCTTGTTTTGCTCCTTTTGGGAGCATGGTGTAGACTCGTAAGATGAAAACCTATGAGAATGGAGAGAACATACAGTGGTGTATCTTTTGAATTTTTTATAAAATAGCCAACTACTATATCTTTAATGAGTCTTGGGGAACACATAAAAATAACAACATACGAGGCGAACCTTACCGTCTCCGTGCAAATCATAAAGTTGAGTTCTGCCACACCAATGGCATGTGCAGGAAGGCAACAGTCCTCGTAAATTTCTAATTTAATAACCGGCTCTGGCCGACGACACATGTAAAGATAAGCAGAATAACCTCTTGCCGGAATTACACTTGGATTTATGATCAGTTTCAGGACTCAAATCATTTAAAGTTACAGTGCACCCGCTTGTTTTGCACTGAGTTATGAACAAAAGTCGTGAGAAAAGTTATAGTTTCATCCCCCTCGCCTTTTGGGGCGGGAAGGGAGAGACATCCGTCACACTCTGGCCGAGCTGTGACAGGCCCATTCTCTCACCTTAATGAAATCCCAGTCAAAAAGCAAAAAAAAAATTCGCACAGCCAATAAACCCTATACTCCCTCATTCCTCTGCCATACGCTCTCCTGTAACAGTACATGTGTCCCGCTCCCTACAGCCTACACCCACACAAATCCCGGAAACATCGTCATTATTGCTAAACAATTGGAGCCTAAGCTTTTGAGAGGATCATGGCTGTGTATGAATACATCAACAGATCTACATGGAATCCTCCAGCATCAGGCTGGGATGTGTGGCCTGCTTCTGCCCCCGAATTCTGTGACAAGATACCCAAGATGGGAGTCAGCGATGGGCTAGAGCGAGAGATCATCAACAAAGGCATTGTTGACGCAGCAGCTACTCTCTACACAGGGTTCCGAAGCAGAGAGCTACGATGCTGGCAAACCAGCGCTGAAATCCAGGTCTCAACCCGACCCTCACAACGGCACGATGAAGCTTATTACCTTATTATTCTGAATGCAAATGCTCACTAAAGGTGCTCAAAACCACCTGTAGCTTTGAACACATTTTGCACTGTAGTCTGCACAGTATAATACAGTAGTGACAACACACATATGAACTATTTACAATACAGGGACAGTGTTTCCCACAGGATTTTATGAGACTGTGGTGGGTGAACCTCGGACCCTCTAGGGGGGTCTGGAAGCATTTTTTTTTTGTATATTTTAAAGTTAAATGCATCAATCTGGTGCACTTTGAGAGCAAAATAAAGAGGCCAGGGCCCTCATTTATCAACAATGCTTAGAAAGTGTTCTATTTTCGTTCTTAAGCACAGAATTTAGAATGTGTGTATGTACAGAAAAATCGGGATTTATCACACGTGCGTACACAGGTTCTACGCGCTCCACGCTCGTGCACGATTTTAAGTATTTGCATATAGAACCGCCCTTAATTAACCATACGGTAATGAAACACCCCCATGAAATGTGGAAAAGTGGACTAAGCCGAGCGAAGCGTGTTATGGGAGAAATACGCGACAGGCTGACAGACATGTACGGTGATGTCGGATATGATATCTATTAACTAAAGACCATTGCTGCCTGGACAGCGCAAACACTAATAAAGACCGTTAACCACTGTTTGCCAGTGTTGTTTAAAGACAAGAACATGCAGGCAAAGACAAGAGCTTTGGGCCACCAGGCATTATCTAAGATCAAAATGATTGTCTGGTCCACACACTCCATACACAGTACAATAGCCTAGAGCTCACTCAGCCATGTATCAGATGTGACAGCACACATTTCAAAGGGCTTCGCTCCACTCCCCGGTGTCAGCTGGCCCCACTCAGCCACTGATGAGCGACTGAAAGTGGAGACTCGGCTCACGGAGCAGAGGCCAATCAGCACTGGACTCACAGCTGGCCCCACTCAGCTCCTCTATATAACCTCATCTACCAGTGGCGTGTAAAGGGGAACCGCAGAACATTCAATGGTGAGCAACCCAGCAAAGCACACTTGGATAGTGATGCTCCCTTTTTCCTATGTTTATAGACCCTGTAGAGTGTAGAAGACGAGGCCCCCAGAAATCCCTCGCCTCACGCTCACCCAGTTTGGTCTTGTGGTCCACCCCTACATTTTGTACCAAAACAGCCTTTTGTGTGTGTGTGTGTGTGTGTGTGTGTGTGTGTGTGTGTGTGTGTGTGTGTGTGTTAGGGGAAAAAATCGATACGTAGTAGTATCGCGATACTTTGCGTGGCGATACTGTATCGATACAGGGACGCCAAGTATCGATATTTAATTATTTAAAAAAGAACTTTAAAAAAAAAAATTATAAGGAAGTTGCATTGTTCATTTCAATAGCTGTAATAGTACAGTAGTCCACACACATGTGTGCATTCAGTTAAGTTGGAATATGACTGTAATACAAACAGTTCAGTTTGTCAGGTACATGCAACACAGATTACTTGAGAAAATACCATGTTCTGCAATAAAAATGATTGAAGTGAGATGAACAGACTGAACTTTATTTTATTAGATAAAACATGTTGACAAAGTTTTACTTTGCAGTTGAAAAAAGGTAATAAAAAAAGTTGATACATTTTCTTTTATCGCAATATTAATATCGCAATACTCAGCGTATTGCGATATATTTAGTATCGCGATACTATCGTATCGTGACGCAGGTATCGCGATAGTATCGTATCGTGAGGTCTCTGGCGATTCCCACTAGGCATGGGCGGTATGACGGTATTAAGTTATACCGGGGTATTTAGAGATACCGACGGTATTGAAAATCAATACCGTCAAAATCACAGATCCATTTCAGTTTATATTACAGTGAAACGTTGTTTTAACAGTGGTTGGTTGTAGTGCACTGCACACACGCGCCAGCAGAGGGCGAGACCAGTCCTCGAGTCACTAGTGGAGCGAGGCAGCGAGCCGCAGAGCTGGTTCTCTATACACAGGAGGAGTACACAGGAGGGAGAGTCGAGACACGCTTACCGTTGCTGCCTGGTGCTGCGGGCTAACTGGCTGTTCTGAGAGTATGTGTATCACAACGGTGGTCACGCTTTACGGTAATGTTGCGACAGTGCTGTGAAAATACCGTAAAACGTTGTGGTAACGAGTGTGTGTTGTTGTGGACTGGTGGAACAAGCAAATAAACGGTAAAACGTTACGTCGCAGTCCGGTGTGTTTTTGAATACACAATACTAACGTTACTAGTACTAGGGTGTTGCGGGGCTCCTGGCTACCATTCTGAGAGTTAACGTTAGTATTACCAGGATGCTGCGGGCTTCTGGCTAGTGGCTCCATTCTGAGAGCTAATGATAGTAGCACTCGGATGCTGCGGGTTAACTGGCCATCTCCGCGACTTGTTTACTTGGTAACATGGGTTGCCACGGGTTGCCCCCCTCTCCCCCCCCCCCCCCCCCCCCCGCTGATGAAAATGAAAGTCATACCGTTCAATACCGTACACCGCGGTATTATATAATCAAGGTATAACGGTATGAAAAAAGTGATACCGCCCAAGCCTAATTCAAATCAAATCAAATAAAATTTATTTATAAATAAATGTATTATTATTATTTAATTCCCACCCCTAGTGTGTGTGTGTGTGTGTGTGTGTGTGTGTATGTGTGTGTGTGTGGGTGTGTGTGTGTGTGTGTGTGTGTGTGTGTTAGGGCTGAGCCCAAACGTTCGAACGTTCAGACCTTCGTTCGTTATGTTGGCATTCGATTAATGGGTTTGAAGCACTGCTTTTTTATTTATAAAATTTTTTAAATTGACGTTTTGAATGTTTTTAATGTGATATATATCATAATATCACAGTACTATGTTGTGTTTACAATCATTTGAAAGTCACACGCAAACACAGACACAACAAGACAGTCTAGTCGGGATGAGGAGGAGTCACTGTCATACATTATGAGGAAATGAATCAATCATGCAAAAAAGAGCGAGTTGAGTGACTCACACTCACCCGTTTTATTTCATAATACAACGTTTCCGAATGGACGCTTGGATTAAAAAAAAAAGAAAAAAAAATATCTAACCCTAACTAACCGTACTGTCATGCACTTGTCCTATTAAACTAACCTACACTGTAGCACTCAACACTTTGATGAACATTGTTGCTCAGCTGATAGAGTTGTGCCCTTCCTGATGGCTTGTCGTACAGAACTTGTAAGTCGCTTTGGAAAAAAGCATCAGCTAAATGACTAAATGTAAAGGTAAATGTATGCAGTGATGCTGGACTTTCCCAGCAGAACACAAGTTACTAAACGTTACACAGGTATGTTATGCACGTTAATTAAGCTACATGTATGCACGTTTAGCTGGCAGTTAAGATAGCAGGAGCCGTCGGCCAACGAAGATGTTGTTTCAGCAAATGTATTCACAAAATGGATTACCATCTAAACGTTATTGAAGCCTCCCGTGACCAGTAAGTAGGTCCTACTACTCTTAACTCATTCAGCGCCAATCACGAGTATAGTCGGGTTAACTCGCCATCGCTTGAGCGCCAATCACGAGTATAGTCGAGTTTTGGTCGTTATTTCTTTTATTAGCGATATCCATTCATTTTTATCCATCCAGCCTGATGTTATCGTTGGGAATGGGTCTGAGCTCGCAAAAGGGCAAATACCGCCCACTACGCCTTCCGGCTGGTATTGCACTCCACTGGGAATGGTATAGTTTTCTTTCTGGGACGATCCAAGCCATGCAGGCGTGGTTTAAATAATCAGGCGAGGTAACCTGATTTCAACGATACATCTGCGAGGCTGCCCCCCCCCCCCCCCCCCCCCTCATATGCAATGCTGTTGAACGTGGCACGGACCTCCGCGCCCAGTACTTCAAATGGCAATCAGATAATTGGATTATTTCTTTTGCATTACATCAGATACAAGGTAAGAACATTATATATAGATTTGATCGTTGATCTGATATGTATTTCTACCCCGATTGACGCTGTATCTGTGTGTGTATGTGTGGCTGTTTTCCGTTTGGTGCAGGAGGTGGGGGGGGGGGGGGGTGCCACACTACGAGGGCCATTTCATGTATGCACGAGGAAGGACAATAATGATGATCTAGCGTTGATTTCAGGAAGATTCGATAATCAGCCGAAAAATGACAACGTGTTTTGTGTATTCCATTAAAGGGCTATTATCGCGTCTTTCTCTGGAATTACTAGAAATCACCAAAACTATACTCGTATTCAAAACGGTATAAAACGGAAACGTACCGATGAAAAAACAATCCGTTTTGTACATGTTGACTGCAAGCAAATCACTGATAATCAACGAGTGTATTAGACCCATAGCCATAATTTAAGATATATTTTAAGCACTCGCAAATCTCCCAGTCCTCCCATTGATTAAAGCGGTGGCGCTCTAGCGCCCTCTCGCGCACTTAAGTGTGGCGGTCAATGAGTTAATAACCACAGCAATATGCGCATATGCGCTACGTTATATGCGTAAATGTGCACAAGACTCGACAGTACTGAACCAGAACAATTATTTAGGAGCGCATTTTTTCCGCGATGGTTCGAACGTCCGTCCAAAATCAGGCTTCGGGGACAGCTCTAGTGTGTGTATGATGTATCCCCACACTGATGGAGAATGTGGTCATAGACACACACCTGGAGAGGAAAATGTTCTGTCTTGCGTGGCTTTAACTGCGGTAAGCTTATGGGACTGTCTCTCTGTCTCACTCATCTGCCTCTCCTTCTCCTGCATCCAGCGTAACTCAACAACAGGTGAGACACCTCACGCTTTATCCTAAGCGACTTATAAGTTGTGTACCCCATGTCAGTAGGAAGGGTATAACTCTATCACCTAAGTAACAATGTTCATCAAAGTGTTCAGACTTGAGTGCTACAGTGTTGAGTGTATGTTAGTATATTAGGAAGAGTGCATGACAATAAGAAGGTTATTTTTATTTTATTATTATTATTTTTGTTTTCAGATATTGATTGAAGAAGTGCGTCTTTAGTCGACAGCGAAGGATTGGTTGGGTTTCGGCTGTCCTAACTGTCAGTGCGGGATGAGGATGGAGCCCAGAGAGACCTACCAGACCCCCCTGGAGCAGCTCACCAACTCTAGACCATCTCATATCTACTGTATCCTACCTATCGCCATACCTTTTGACTTTTTGCCAATCAGGAGTTGGGGGACCATAGAGTGGGCTTCTATCCTTGCTCCTTTCCTCTCTGGTGAGGCTCAACAGGCATACTACTCCCCCTCCACAGAAGCTGATAGAGTTGTGCCCTTCCTGATGACTTTTCGTACAGAACTTGTGAGTCGCTTTGGATAAAAGCGTCAGCTAAATGACTAAATGTAAATGTAAATGCAGAAGCAGCACTGGATTATGGGGTGGTGAAATGAGAAATCCTCTCGTCGGATTGTGTGGCCATGGACCGTTTCATTGTGGACTCCCAACAACAGGCCCTAAAAACTTCACAGGAGATGGTGGAGTATATGGAACATGCAGGCCACCCGAGCAATGGTATGGTCAACATGACAGGAGAGACATCTAACGCGACTTTGGAGAGACAGGCCCCAGAAGAAAAGAGAGGCTAGTGGAGCGGAGACCCTTGGTGAGCACCCCTCAGCCGGTACGCGGTCTGCCTTCTCCAAGGGATGAGCCGATGACCATCGATCCAGACCCAAGATCACAGCGCCACAGTAAGGCATGGCTAGCCAGCTGCACCATCCATGGCACCAAAGACAGGCAACCACTGGCCTGCTGGTTGGTGGTCATGGGAGCCTCAGTTGTTTAGGTGTTATTTATAGTTTTTTGTATGTGTTTTCTCAATATATATATTGTGATGAGTGTGAATGTATATTTATGTGTTGTCCATGTAAGTTATTAGACCCCAGGAAGAATAGCTGCTACTATGCAAAAAGGACAATAAACATCCACTAAAGGAGTTCATGGTAGGACTAATTAAACACTACAGACATCCAGCTCCAAACGGACTCTCAAGACAAGTGCCAAACAAAGCAAGCAGCCAGGAACTACAACAGCCAAAGAGAATGGCTAAATGCACAGCAGGGCATAGAAAAGCACAGAACTAATTCTGAGACAGCCTGGCCGTAAGGAGTCCACAGGAGAATGATGAAAAAGCAGCCAACACTGCGAATATTCAAGCTTAAATAGGCCCGGCCACAATTAGGCGCAGCTGCACTGGATCAGGTGCAATCAAGCCCTCACACCTGCCCTCCTAAGGGGCAATTAACCCACAGAGTCCAATGATTGACAGCTATCCATCACAGGAATAAATCCACAGAATCCAGTGATTGATTGCTGTCCATCAAACCAAGTCAAAACCATGAATAGGTACACCTACTGTATCACTAACTAGTGAATATCGAAGGTTTGGCCTGATGGTGGCACTAGGGGAAAGGTCATTAATTAATTATAATATGATTATATAATGTAACGTACAATACAGTATCATATGTATTTTTTGTATTAATATGCAATTAAAGCTCTTCTTCCCTTCTGTACCTATCGAAAATAGATATTTTTTGTCTAGATTTGAATTGATTTATGTTTTCACAATATTTTAGTTCATCCTCTAGCCCATTCCACAGGGTGGCTCCGTAAGAGGAGATACACATTATTTTCAGGTTGGTTACAGGTTTTTTTAAGTTCAATGGTCCTCTGGGGTTGTATCCCACCTCTTTATCCAGGGGGGACACAGTAACTAAGTGTGGGTGGAATTTGGGATTAGTCAATAGAGTAGACTATCCATTGTGCTGGGTGCTTTAATTCTATTCTCTCCTCGTCTCTGGGAAACACTGATAAGTCCCCGGAAGGCTCATATTACACCTCTCCCCCCGACATGATCACACCCCTGAGCCTTTTCTTATTATTCTCATTATTATCATTAGACAGAGAGAAACAGAGAGAGAGTGCATGTGTGTGTGTGTGTGTGTGTGTGTGTGTGTGTGTGTGTGTGTGTGTGTGTGTGTGTGTGTGTGTGTGTGTGTGTGTGTGTGTGCGTGTGTAGACAGAGAGAAAGCATGAAAGCCAGAGAAAGAATAAACATAGCACTGTTATAAGAGATAGAAAGATAGAGAGATAGATAAAGAGAGACAGATAGAGAAATAGAGAGATAGAGAAAGAGAGATAGACTTAAACAGAGAAAGTGAGTATTTGAATGTATTTGATTGAAAATGTGTGTCAGTTGGCTGGTGAACTCAGATGATAGATGGTGGTGATGGTGATGGTGATGTTGGTGGTGGTGATGTTGGCGATGGTGATGTTGGTGATGGTGGTGATAGTGATGTTGATGGTGATGGTGGTGGTGATGGTGATGTTGGTGGTGATGGTGATGTTGGCGGTGGTGATGGTGATGGTGGTGGTGATGGTGGTGGTGGTGATAGTGATGTTGGTGGTGATGGTGGTGGTGATGGTGATGTTGGTGGTGGTGATGTTGGCGGTGGTGATGGTGATGTTGGTGGTGGTGGTGGTGATGGTGGTGGTGATGGTGGTGATGGTGGTGGTGGTGGTGATGGTGATGTTGATGGTGGTGGTGGTGATGGTGGTGGTGATGATGGTGGTGGTGATGGTGGTGGTGATGGTGGTGATGGTGGTGGTGATGGTGGTGGTGATGGTGATGTTGATGGTGGTGATGGTGGTGGTGATGATGGTGGGGATGGTGGTGGTGGTGATGATGATGGTGGTGTTGGTGGTGATAGTGATGTTGATGGTGGTTGTAACTGAGGGGTACAATTCCCTGACTGTATTAATAAGTATGGTATCATTAAACCACTACCGTCTTATGTACTTTAATTACTGGCCATACAGTACATGATATATATAATGATGAACACTTCCCACAATGAATCGGTTCCACACAAAGTTGTAATTAAGTATTTATTGCAACAAAAGGTACATAATATACTTCTCTATTTTACTTTGAATGCGCTTATAAGGCAAAGGAATGTGCGTAGGCAAATCAATAACGAATGTCCATTCTCATATTACGCAGGAGATAATAATACAACCTGATTATTAGGAATTATATCTATGGTACTCTGGGGAGGCAGCGGGATATACTGGTAGGGGGTTCCCACCGGTTGTAAGCCAGCAGGGGGAGGAAATGTTCGAATGCAAAGTCTGGATCAACGGGGACTCAATAAGCTCCTGCTATGGGAGGCGGTATATTACTCCCTGATCGGCAGACGAAAGCAACAGCTGTAATCCCAGTATGCGTGCAGCACAGGTGAAAGCCGGCCAGCCTCTCCTTGAGACGGGCTCGAGTGATGTTCCTCACGTCACGGGTAAATCCCACAATAGTGGGGCGTAGACGATTCTTCTCCGCTCCAACAGCCTGGTCCAAAGCAATATAATAATAATAATCCAGCCGGAAAGGGGCTCTGCATTCACCGTTGTAGATACTCCGGTGCGCGGTACTTCACATTAACTAGGTTGAACTTGACGTTATTCCACTAAGCTCTGACACTTTACTATCCTATTCGCACGCGGCTATAAGTGCTCTATTTAGACACACGGTTGCTCACTTCACTTGGTCGTTGACTCGTGATGAAGGCTTTACTAGTAAGGAGCGAACGATACGTTGAACAAACGTATTAGGATAAGACAAGACTCTATTTTGGGGCAAAACGGGCCCACTTCACAGCACGTTGTATCGTGGTGAGGCTTCACTTGGGTAACTCGAACTCGAACTACTTCTGTATTCACCTGCGCCATATTTATATGTTAGGCGAATAAACTAGTACCAGCCTTATTCCTGTCTCGTAGTCTTGGGCAGAACCGGGCATGTTGAGACAAGCCTTGACGGTGGCTTTGAACTCGACTCTGGGGGTATGGCAATGGCGCTGGTGGAACGCTATCCAATAAGAGAACGAAATATTATGGTCTGTACTAGGTTAAAGGGATATTCCGTGTATATGTACAAAGAATACACAAGGGATATCAGACGATATACAAATATTATGCAATATATATCAATCAATAAATATATATATTCGGTTTAATCTGACCCTTTGTAACAGTGGTGGTGGTGGTGATGCCTTGGTGATAGTGATGTTGGTGGTGATAGTGGTGGTGATGGTGATGGTGGTGGTGATGGTGATGTTGGTGGTGGTGATGATGATGGTGGTGATGGTGATGTTGGTGGTGGTGATGTTGGTGGTGATGGTGATGTTGGTGGTGGTGATGTTGATGGTGGTGGTGATGGTGATGTTGGTGGTGGTGATGGTGATGTTGGTGGTGATGATGGTGGTGATGGTGATGTTGGTGGTGGTGATGATGATGGTGGTGATGGTGATGGTGATGGTGGTGATGGTGGTGATGGTGAGGTAAATGTATGTGAGGGTAAGACTAGTAGGCAGGTAGCCTGATTCCCAGATAGTTTATGCTAGGGATGCACCGAATATTCGGCCACCGAACATTATCGCCCGGAAATGGTTAAAAAGGCACTTTCGGCTTTCGGCTGAATATCAAATCGGCTTTCGGCTGAATGTCATAATCAGGTAGCTGAACAAAAAAGATAAATACATTATATATATATTTATATTAAATCATTTTCGGCCTTTCGGCATTCGGTTTTCGGCAAACTGTTTCCTATTTTCGGTTTCGGCCAAGAATTTCCCATTCGGTGCATCTCTAGTTTATGCCATTATAAATAAGTGCTCTGATGTGCTCTGTCTCTGTATTTTATTATGTGAATGTATTTGGACAAGGTAGCCCTTGTATGTATATATATAATTATACCATGGCCAGGGTGAATACTCTTTTCTGATTGGCCGGCATGTGTGTGTGTTAAAACTGTTTAATGCAAGATTAATCACTGTTCTAAATGAATGTGCTACCCAACCTGTAACCCATAGCTGGCTTGCTAGCCAGACATCGCATGGTCCCAAATCAATCACTTTTTTTCACATCAAATATGCGTGGTAGCTGTATCACTGTCAGTCGTAGCCTCAAGCTAATTCATTGTTGTGAGTTGAATTGCAAGGATGGGATGTACAGTACATCTTTTGCACAAATATATGAAACATATTAGCCTATCTATACTTAAAGAGTGTTAATATACAATAGTATATTATTAGACTACCTCTGGTATAGTGTCTCTGGGGCAAGAAGATCGATGCACCGATGTTGCTGACCAGGTAGGATGTGCTACATTTGGCTATTCAGCTGAAACCGCTCTGGCATCAGTGCACTTGCATTAAACACCATGAATTGTTTTGTTACGCACGTATAGTTAGTATGTTAACCATAGGCAAAGTTATTGACAGAAAGGCTTACTAGCATAAAGTTAGCTTTATGGGTCATTGTCAAGTGACAGGTGGTTGTCAAGCAGTTGCTAGAGTAGTGCAGGGACTACAATGACAGTCAGCAGTGAGCAAAGCATAAATAACACATTTCTTTATATATATTTATATGAATAAATGACACATATGATTTGTCTTTGGCAAGTGGCCATGGTATAATCAACGAGTAGGTGTGCGTTAAACGGGTTTAGAGGTTAAAGGTCAGGTGGTTCTTCGCCTCCACGTCATGCCTTAAGACCGTTTAAACCGCTGAATGCCCCAGTAAGCAGTGCAGCAGTAGGTAACAGGAGCAGCCATAGCCATCTGAAAAGTGGGGTTCAGAGCGGATGACATTGAGCTGGTTAAAGAGTCCTCTACAGCTCCTTGTAGAGGGACACCCATGTACACAAACACACACACACACACACACACACACACACACACACACACATATATATATATATATATATATTATATATATATATATATATATATATATATTACACACAAAAACACATGACACAAGCACACACACACATCCAATGTAATTTTCCCGGCTGTCTCACACACATACAAACACAAATGCACACACACACGCATGCACACACAAGCACACACACACACACACACACACACACACACACGCACACATCACTCCCTCAAGGCCGTTCTACCACATGTTGGTCAATAGTTATCCAATACCATCAATCAATCACATTGATCTGGATAGAACGCTCTGAGTGGCTTTAAACATTGATTAGACATGAACATTCAGGGAGATTCAGTCTGTGTGATAGAACATGTCGTTTCCCTCGATGCCCCTTCATCCATATATACCTCCGTCCATCCCTTTATCCATATATACCTCCGTACATCCCTTTATCCATACAGTATATACCTCCGTCCATCCCTTTATCCATCTATACCTCCGTCCATCCCTTTATCCATATATACCTCCATCCATCCCTTATTATTTTACACAGGAACATAAAACCCTGTTTATTATAGTTAACTGAAACTAAAAACTAGAGCTGGGCCGTTAACAGCGTTAACGTGCTGCGTTAACGCTGGACTGTTATCGCGTGATAATACAATTGACGCCATTAATCTATTTCTCAAACTTGGGTCTCCTCTCCTCTCTCTGTCTGCACGTGAAGCGAGCCGCTCGCGTCCTCACTCACACATACACATACGGGTACTTAAGGGCGGGGCCTATCTGTGGCTCAGTGTTGAAGCGCTGAGGACACAGACCGAGCTCTGCGCTCATTATTATTATTATTATTATCATGGCGGAGAAAACAAAACGAAAGTCTGGGTACACTTTACGAAAGTCGGTGCCGACAACGCACGTTGCCACACGTGCAATAAAACATTTGCAAGTATGGGTGGCAATACAAGCAATTTGTCAAAACATCTGTTGTCAAAACATAACATTAGTCTCCAGAAATGCGCCGTTTTCGACTGCTTTGCTCGCAGTGTTCCATCTCCATGCACGTCCACTGCAGGTAAGCCAAGATAATACGGAGTTAGCTAGGCTAATAACGAATTATTACAAATAGGCTAATAAATAAAATATAATTGTTTAGCTACAAATATATTTGAAAGATGACAGCCCACGCATCCTCCCTCTCCCTCCACCACCAGCCTCCCAGCCAAGCCAAGTCCCTTCACCCTAGCAGCTAGGAAGGATGACAGACGTAGGGGGGGGGGGGGGGGGGAGTGTCACAGGGCTGTGACCCAGTTTGTTGTCAAAGGCCTGCACCCCTTCTCTACAGTGGAGTCCAAGGGCTTTAGGTAACAATTAATCATTCAGTGTATATATATTTTTTTTATCTTACATTTGTTGTTTATTATAAAAAGTCTATCATTCAGACACATTTAAAACATTGTTGCTGCTGTTGCTGAAGAAATTATATTTATTTATTATATTTATTTATTTATAAAGTTATATAAAAGAACATTGCTGCTGCTGTTGCTGAATAAATAATATTTATTTATAAAGTTATAAATAATAAAGCAATGTTGATAAAGTACCGAACCGTTAAGCAGTATCGATAAGAGTAGTAGTATCGATACAATCCTAACGATACCCATCCCTCGGTAGAACACACATATTTTGAATGCCTTCGGCAGACTTCAAATGAGCCATTTTAATTAACTCCAGGGGCCCCGTTCCCCGTACCTGGATAACTGAGTTAGCCGGATAACTTTCGGTCAAGCCTGACTTAAGCCGGACCTTCCCATTCCCCGACGCGCGATTGTCTAAATCACCATGACAACAGATCAAAAAGTTTGAGCCTGGTCGAGAGCAGGGTTAAGTTCAAGTTAGCCGGATGAACCATGGCCACGCCCCCGCAAAGAAGTGACAGCTCGTTTCCTGAAATGATTCTCACAGTCTAGGATCTGCATTATACCATTCTGAATTACGTTTCTGTGCTTCGTTTTCCTAGAGGGGGCTTTTGAAATGTATAATAATAGAACTAAATGCTGATAATAAATCATATTGAGCCTATAGATTTACTTTGTCCTAAATAAAATAATGCACGTCATATACGGCGCTCGGAGTCGCGATACACGCTGCATGTGGTTATTTTAATAGCGGCTCATTGCAAATGTGAATCCCGCGGGGATATTTTTAATGAATGAAACCTATCGGCCGTTTGGCTCTGATTAGTTTCATATATTAATCTCCGCTGTAGATTTGCTTAACGGAGCGCCGGATTGTGTTTCATTCAAGCATAAAATTGAAGTGTCTATGCGGGGATTGTGGTTTTTGTGTGATATTGTAACTGGGATTAAAATGTCTGATGAGATGCGCTGTTTGACGGATTTGAGAAATTTAATGAGCCGTTGACGTCACATTAATGCATTTGAGAATAAAGAGATAAAACTTCATTTTTTGGTAAGAAAAATATTCTAAACACGGGTCTCTCGTCCATTAATGCATAAACAATGAGTATATCACGTCTGGCACAGTGGCGCAGCGGCTAGTGCTGAATCCTGGCAACCGGGCGACTGGTGTTCGAAACCCCGCTTTTCCAATATAATTTTTTTGGAATATAATATTAATGATTATACACAAAAAGTAGCCTAGTTTTAAGTTAAAATATTATAAATCTACATGCATTGAGGATGTCATTCTTTATATAGCTCTCAACGTGCACCAAATTGAATTATTCCTACATTGCAAAAAGAAGGAAAAGACTAGGAGAAGTGGGATTCGAACCCGGGCCGCCTGTGTGAAAGTCAAAAGCAGAAACCATTACACCACAGTGTAGATAAGTAAAAGATCCACCATACATCAATCAATGGGTAAGAGAGCCGTATCCTTATTCTGCATAACAGTTTAACTAATTATTTTCGCTAGCAAGATCTCATTTGATTATCCATTCCATAAACCTACTGCCAGCAGGCAAGTTTAAATAAATATAATCTGATTGATTGGGGTAATGAGGGACTTAAAATTAGCCTATAGATAACGCATTTAACTTGTCGGCGAGGCGATTGAGCCGTACTGCAACCTGTTAATAAAGTTTTAAATCAATTAATCAATCAATGCCGTTAGAAAATCAGGATCTCTGCTATCGATACGTGATGGCTTTTCAACTGAAGCGGCCGCGCGCACTTATCCTGGGTCTCAAGTCTGGTTTGAGTTAACGAGACTGAATCCACCTTCGAGGAACAGGAAAATCCCGGCTTCAAACATCGGGTTAACTGAATCTGGATAATGGGACTCTTGATCGACTTAGTTGAACCAGGTATGGGGAATAGGGCCCAGGATTGCAGATAGATTCATCTAGATAAAAAAAAAATCTATGCCCACCTCTACTAAAAACTAAAACTAGATGTGAAAAAAACATTTATTTAACTGAAATCAAAATAAAGACTTTAGACGACAGTGCCAGGGGGTAGAGTGGTCATCCGGTAATTGGAAGGTTCCCTGTTAGATTCCGGCTCCTCCCAGCAGCGTGTCGTAACTGCTTCCGATGAGCAGGCTGGCACCGAGTCTGGTAGTGGTGGTGATAGTGATGTTGGTGGTGATGGTGGTGGTGGTGATGATGATGGTGATGTTGGTGGTGGTGGTGATATGATGTTGGTGGTGATAGTGATGTTGGTGGTGATGGTGCTGGTGGTGGTGGTGATGGTGGTGGTGCTGCTGATGGTGGTGGTGGTGATGATGGTGATGTTGGTGATGATGATGGTGGTGATGATGATGGTGATGTTGGTGGTGGTGATAGTGATAGTGATGTTGGTGGTGATGGTGATGATGAT
The DNA here is from genome assembly GCF_963971535.1 of Notolepis coatsorum. Classification (NCBI taxonomy): domain Eukaryota; kingdom Metazoa; phylum Chordata; class Actinopteri; order Aulopiformes; family Paralepididae; genus Notolepis; species Notolepis coatsorum. Next base: position 49,560,920 of record NC_140183.1, on the reverse strand, counting down.
GGTGATGTTGGTGGTGGTGGTGGTGATAGTGATGTTGGTGGTGGTGGTGATAGTGATGTTGGTGGTGATAGTGATGTTGGTGGTAATGGTGGTGGTGGTGATGGTGGTGGTCAATGATCACCACAAGGTGAACCACAAACATTATATTAACTCATTGGACGCCAGAGGTCGCTGTGTACCGTGTGGTAAGAAGGCCACTGCTTGAAAGTATACAGATACATGGCGGTGTTTGCAGGGCTCAAACTGTATTATATATCATAGCTATGGATATAATAATATTGCCCATTTGACATTGAGTATCTATCGTTCAATTTGTGAAAAAGAAATAATTTTTCATCCATACATTTCCGTTTTATAGGGTGGTGAATATGAGTATAGTTTTAGAGTAATCCTGTCTAATCCCAGAAAACGACGCTATGCAGCGTTTAGTGCATGCAAAAACCGTGGCGTTTCTCGCCTGTATCAACAATCTAACGCTATATTATCGGTATTATGTTTCATCATGAATGCATGAAAGGGTGGGGGGGGGGGGTAATTTGTCTCTGCTTTGATCGCCACCAACGGAATACGTTACACTAGGCCTGCCACGATAACACATTTTGCTGGGCGATTAATTGCCCCCGAAAATATCGCGATAAGCGATATTATTGCGACCGGTTAGAGAATTTTTTTTTTGGAGAAATTTATTTCCCAAAACTTTTATTTTGAAGCCCACCGCTCCGTCTTTTCCGGTGTTTAAGACTTTTATTTTGAAGCCCACCGACCGGACCGGAAGTATTGTTGTGATTATTATCAGGTACTTTTTGGGTACCAGAAAAGTCACGTGAAACACTGAATAGAGACGCGTCTCTAGGATTTCATAATCATTATGTTTGCAGCAGGCACAAGTGCAATAAACAAAGGATACAGTCACTGTGTATTCTGCCTCATTTATTGATTAAACAAAACCGACATCAACACAATTTGCCACCGAGCGGAGAGTTTAGTCTCGCAAAAAGATCGCTGACTTGTTAAGGCTTGTTGTTAGGTTAGGTGCTAATGTTGTGCTAGCGTTTTAGCATGGCTATCGTACATAGCGTGATCAATATAACTCGCTATTGATTGTTTGTATGAGTAACGTTAATGCTAGTAGAATAGACACAACGTGAGGTAATCACCATCCATTTTAAACCGGTTATTACCTAATGCTAACGTTAGCAAATAGACGCGACTGGTAACGTTACAGCTTGTTAGCCTAATGCTCGTTAACGCTTGTAGAATAGACACAATGAGATGTAACGTTAGCAGAATAGACACAACGAGGGTCTCGTTAATGTTGTTATTGATATTATAATACTGCTCTGTAGTAAAGCCAGCGGCCCGCCTCCCAACACGGACAGTGACTGACAAGGGGCACTGGGTCCGCCTCATTAAAACAAACGCGCAAATAGCAATTAATCGCGCCCGTCAAAATCATTGCATTCATTTTAATTATCGCGGCAATTAATCGATTTATTGCTTATCGCGGCAGGCCTACGTTACACATACACATTACACATGAGCGATCGCAGTGAAAGGATTCTTGGATCAACGCAAGATTGATACCATATAGCCCTTACCTTGACTAGGATGTACTCCAAAAAGAATATTCCAATTATCTGATTGCCATTCCAAGTATTGATGTCGATCGTGTTGCCAACATAATACACCAAAGAACATGAACCGGGAGTGCTTGATTCTCCTCAATCCATGCGTTATAAACGCTTGTCCTGCCCGACAAGGAAAACCTGGACCGGATTTTTTTGATTGACGCACAGCCCAAGCCAGAGAGTTTCAAAGGATGTGCAATACCGGCCGCAAAGCGGCAGGCGGCGGTATTGGACGTTTGCGATCTCAGACTCATTCCCAATGATAACACAGGCTCCCTCGATGGATTATGAATGGGAATATCGAATAAAAGAAATAACGATAGAAAACCTGACTTTTCTCAGGTTTGGTGCTCAAGCGTCGGCGAGTTAACCCGACTTATCTCGAGTCTGGCGTCCAATGTACTAAGTTACAATATAAAGTTAGGCTTAATTTTTCATCAAAAGAACGTATGTTCATGTAACCTACATCGATCGGATAACATATTCCTATAAGGTATATTTTGAATTTATATCATAAAGGAGGGCTTTTTTTTAAAGGTGGGTAAACTGGGTGCACTCATGCACGTTTTACCCTCCTATACTACTTCTCTGATTGGGACACGATCAAGATTTATATCATGGTCCCCCTTCTGACGAGAGGCTGGATGGAGTTAGCATTGATCTCACAAGGATATATCGATGAGAGCCAGAGACAAAAGGACCTCCCCGATCACCCTGCCTCCCCCATTTCTGATTCAATTAATAATTAATCTACAAAAAGCCATCAACATCACAGTCACCTCTCCTGTGGAGAGAAAGAGTGGGGAGAGAGAGATAGAGAGAGATAAAAAGGAAAAGAGCAGGAGAGAGAGTTAGATATATATATCGAGAGAGAGAGAGAGAGAGAGAGAGAGAGAGAGAGAGAGAGAGAGAGAGAGAGAGAGAGAGAGAGAGAGAGAGAGAGAGAGAGAGAGAGAGAGAGATACGGGCACGCACTTATTTCTTGAGACGATTTCGTTTTTACGGGAAACTTTTTTTAAATGAAAACTAAATGAAAACGAAAAAGATCAAAATAGTTTTCGTCTGGACATGGCTTAAGATGTTTTCCACCCAGTCGGCTCCAACACCACAACCCACTGCGCCTCCGAACTGGACGTCAGGGAGGGGAGAAGTGGAGGGTACAAGGATGTGTGTGTGTGTGTGTGCGTGTGCGTTTGTGTGCGTGTGCGTGCGTGCGTGCGTGCATATTCTTAATTTGTTGTTTGTCGTGCCTACTGGTATGTTATTTCCTCTCTGCCTGTTTGCATGCTGCCTGTGATTGCAATGATGGAGAAAGAGTACATGATTGTGAGACAGAGAGTGACCAAGGGGAGAGAGAGAGAGATAGACAGAGAGAGAAAAAGAGAGATGAAAACAACAACAGCAGTCGAGGTGACCCACACATTATTTCTGTCAGACAAACTAGAAAACAGCTCAACGTGACGTCCAAGGCTTGTTTTTCCTTCTTGTTATTTTGAGACTCATGGGTCCTTCAAGAGGGACAGCAGCAGCGGCATAGCAGACTTGTTTTGATTCCACTCCATAATACTAATAATAATAATAAAAACGATTAAGGTGAAGAACGTGCTTGAGGAAAGCCACTACTAGGTAGGCGAGGAGAGAGAGAGAGGGGGGGGGGGGGGGGGGGGGGGGGGAGAGAGAGGGGGGGGAGAGAGAAAGAGTGGTGGTGTCGATATGATGTTGATACCAGGACAGCCCTGTATTAGATATGATGTTGATACCAGGACAGCCCTGTATTAGATATGTTGTTGATACCAGGACAGCCCTGTATTAGATATGATGTTGATACCAGGACAGCCCTGTATTAGATATGTTGTTGATACCAGGACAGCCCTGTATTAGATATGTTGTTGATACCAGGACAGCCCTGTATTAGATATGATGTTGATACCAGGACAGCCCTGTATTAGATATGTTGTTGATACCAGGACAGCCCTGTATTAGATATGATGTTGATACCAGGACAGCCCTGTATTAGATATGATGTTGATACCAGGACAGCCCTGTATTAGATATGTTGTTGATACCAGGACAGCCCTGTATTAGATATGATGTTGATACCAGGACAGCCCTGTATTAGATATGATGTTGATACCAGGACAGCCCTGTATTAGATATGATGTTGATACCAGGACAGCCCTGTATTAGATATGTTGTTGATACCAGGACAGCCCTGTATTAGATATGTTGTTGATACCAGGACAGCCCTGTATTAGATATGTTGTTGATACCAGGACAGCCCTGTATTAGATATGTTGTTGATACCAGGACAGCCCTGTATTAGATATGATGTTGATACCAGGACAGCCCTGTATTAGATATGTTGTTGATACCAGGACAGCCCTGTATTAGATATGTTGTTGATACCAGGACAGCCCTGTATTAGATATGTTGTTGATACCAGGACAGCCCTGTATTAGATATGATGTTGATACCAGGACAGCCCTGTATTAGATATGTTGTTGATACCAGGACAGCCCTGTATTAGATATGTTGTTGATACCAGGACAGCCCTGTATTAGATATGATGTTGATACCAGGAAAGCCCTGTATTAGATATGATGTTGATACCAGGACAGCCCTGTATTAGATATGTTGTTGATACCAGGACAGCCCTGTATTAGATATGTTGTTGATACCAGGACAGCCCGGAATAGTATTGGGATGATTCTCTGTTTGAATAGAATTTATGTTAGATCTTTCTACTCAGTAGAACAGGGGTTCCCAATAGGCGGCCCCAGGAGGCATTTTAATTTGGCCCGGCAAAGTTATATTAATCAAACACCAGTGTTGGTCAAGTTACTTTTAAAAAGTAACTAGTTACAGTTACTAGTTACTTCTTCCAAAAAGTAACTAAATTACTACAAATTATAAAAGTAACTAGTTACTTCAGAAAGTAACTATTGCGTTACTTTCAATATATATATATTTTTTTTACATAAACAACATACACAAATCTAAACTATTTTAATGTTGCTGTGGGACAAAGTGAGACTAGCCTCCAATCAAATGCCATGTATGTAGATATTATAATTACTATGTTTATATAGTGGATCATACAAATACAAACACAATAGATGTTTTGGAACTTTTAATATGTATTGCCCCTCAACAGGCCACAACTGGGCAACATTAAATTATGCTTGTTAAGCACTATACCAAAAATAAATAACAAATATATACTGATTGATTGAACATTTTAATTAACAGATTGCAGAATGGGTACAGCACTACGGCTCAATACACACAATTGTTAAGGGGATGCAGATCAGAGAAAGACTTTCGTCTTGTTTACATCAGGGTCCCCCATTTTCAATTCATGACATACACAACATACAGATATAAGACTCGAATCGAATCATTCTAAACCAATCTAATCATGACATTTACACACTTATTATGTTGTTCCGTTGGATTCGTTTTAGATTATTTGGGCTCAAACCGTACACTACACAGACCCGCGGTCTCCGCTGACTGAATCGCTTGTGTTGTGGCTCAGACTCTGGCTGTGTTAGACCCGCCCACCTTTACCTTTGATTGGCTTACCATGACATTTTACTCAGCCTCAGCCAATCGTCACTCGTCAGCATGTATCCGCTTGACTCGCGCACTGCCCACTAAACAAGGAAGAACATAATATTGCCTCTCAGCGCAGATATCTGTCTGATGAAAGAAACAGGTTCATTCATAGTAACGCGCCGGATTTATTTGCAGTAACGGTAACGGCGTTATTGAGATTGGAAGAGTAAGTTACTGAAAAAACTAATGCCGTTAGTAACGCCATTACTTATAGCGCCGTTATTCCCATCACTGTCAAACACACATTCTTTTTTTAAATAACACTTTTTTGAGAGATGCCACTTTTTGCATTGACACACTCTGATTTCCATCCCATGGTTTCTGCTTGATCCGAATATTATTATTTTCTTTTTAAAACAGCATTTTGGTTGTTAGACTTGTTTTCACGTTTTAAAAGGTGTTTGAAATGTATGCTAATTGTTACTTTGGAAGCAGTCCTGTGTATCTAGTTTCCATTCGGTTAATAGCCTGTTTTTATTTGGGTTAAACAAACGAGTGTTGCGCTTCTTTGCCATGGACAATTACATTTTTTATTACATGAAAGTCTAGGCCTGCGTTAAAGTGTTTCCAGCAGTTGGCTATAATTGTGCAAATTTGATGCTCCTTCATATAACAAAGAAACTAATATGGTTATTGAATGTTACATTTGGACTTGCATTTCATGCAACTGAAAGGAATTTCATGAAACTGAAATGACAAGCTGTTCAAAATTAACTCTGTTCTTCTCACGAAGCATATGTCTGCATTTTGAATGAGGGAGGCCGGGGTTGGCCCGCCAAGTCATTTGAAACCTAGAAAGTAGACTGGGCAGAAAATGTATTGGGAATCCCTGCAGTACAAGTAGTGGCCCAGTGGTCGGGATCAGAATTGGTGCTTGGTTGGTACAATATCAGCCCATATCCATATGTTTAGGACGCCATTGATATGCGGAAAGTAGCGTTGCAGCATTGAACACTGTTGCCTATACTCAATTTATAGCTGCATACTGCCTTCACCGTCTACAACTGCTTTATTGTAATCATAACTACCTACCTCAAACTATAGTCTACTTTTTACATACCTGTAGATACTATATATATTATGTACATAGTCCTTACCTTACTAGTTATGACTTACTGTAGACTGTACATAATAATACTATAACATTGTACATACATCTGATTAGCATTATTACTCAGTCAGTAGTACTCATTTAGATATTGTGACGAGCCTGGTGGTGTTCCGGCTTGACACGGTTCAAAACAAACAAATCCAAGTTCCACACAATCACAGTTTCAATAAATAAAGGATATTTATTGATTATTTAGCAAACAAGTCCGATAGGCAATAGAGTGGCCGAATAACAGTCCAGGTTCAAAACACGGATCAGGTTCTCGTACAAAAAGGGATTGTTCAATACTCAGGGTTTGTCTTCCGGTCCAGGGTCAGTTTCACAGGGGGGTATCTCAGCCAGTCCAGGGTCCAGTACCACAAACACCTTCTCGCTTCACCTCTCCTCACAACTACCTCTCACCTCACAAACTCTGTATACCAATCTATCTCTCTCTCTGCTCCTTCCTCACCTCCACTCAATCTCTCTCTGTCGCTCCTCAGGCTTTAAACTATGGGTGTATATGTGTGTGTGGGATGTGGGTGATCACGTGGTGCACCAGGGTTTCCGTTAGAAAGAATTGTTGCCGGCCTCAGTGTCCGGTAGATTTCAATCTACCGGTCAAATGAGAGAAATTCCGGTCAGAGTTTATTGAGCTTAAAAACAATTGATAGGCAAAAGAATGACAACAAAACAAAAGAATGACATCATCAAGGCATGTAGATTTATAATATTTTTACTTAAAACTAGGCTACTTTTGCGTATAGTCATTATATTCCAAATAAAATAAGTCCAGAGACTCCGTGCTGCTGCCGACTTTAAATCAAATAGGTGTCTGTGGGCAGTCGCCCGACATTAATAAACAGCAGTCTGTTATAATCACATTTTTATGAGCTAACGAATTCCGTTATATTGGACATTTGTGTTAATTATATCAAGCGAAGAACTGAGAAATTTGGCAGAGACGGCAACATTATCGGGTTTGCGTGACGACTCTCTCTCTCTCCACCTCCCAATGACTTATTTGCGAGAGTATGTCGATGCAGAGCAGCAGATTCAGCTGTTTTCTGGCTCTTTTCTGGCTCTATCTGGGGACCGCTCAGCAGCGCCCCCCACCCAACAGCTGAATTGCCAATGGCTGAATTGGAGTACTGCACTGTGCCGCTGCTGCTCCGGCTCTGCAGCTGCACATGCACTCGCAAACCCAGCACTAAGCTCTCGCTGACAACGTCGTTGTCATTATTAGAAGCAACGATGAAACAAATGTAATGATTGTTTCGTTCATCGCATAGGCTATTTAATTTTAGCCTATTTTAATACAATTCAAATCATCAAATTGTGCTTAGAGGGAATTATTTTCACCGGACATTAAGACCGGAGAGATTAAATATGTCGGACTTCAACAGATTTTGCCGGTCAAATACCGGTAATTACCGGCTAACGGAAACGCTGTGGTGCACAGGTGTGTTCTATCAGTCCTAATCAGCTCCCTAATTAACTCTCCTCTGCCCGTGGCAGTAGTATCTCCCTTCCTCCACGTAGCCATGGGACGGGGGATGATATCTGCCACAATATACTCCAGTTGAATCACCTGTACATTGTATATTGCTATTGCACTTTACTGTAACATTTGCAGTCTGGTTGGGAAAACCTTTTTTGTTGTTGTTGTACTGCACTTGCGCTGTATAATAACAATAAATTTGAATCTCATCTAATCTTTAGACCCGGTTCTTATTACACACAGCTGTGCTCTCATTTAGAGAGAGAGAGAGACACACACACACACACGCACGCACGCACGCACGCACGCACGCACGCACGCATGCACGCACTTGAATTACAAGTGGACAGACACGGAGAGGGGACGCGGGAATAGGGAGCGGGCAGGATGGAGTGGGGAGCGGGCAGGATGGATTGGGGAGCGGGCAGGATGGATTGGGGAGCGGGCAGGATGGAGTGGGGAGCGGGCAGGATGGAGTGGGGAGCGGGCAGCATGGAGTGGGGAGCAGGCATGATGGATTGGGGAGCGGGCAGGATGGAGTGGGGAGCGGGCAGGATGGAGTGGGGAGCGGGCAGGATGGAGTGGGGAGCGGGCAGGATGGATTGGGGAGCGGGCAGGATGGAGTGGGGAGCGGGCAGGATGGATTGGGGAGCGGGCAGGATGGAGCGGGCAGGATGGAGCGGGGAGTGGGGTGGTTTGAGGTGCAGTTACTTTTTTTATTTTTTTTTATCTACTTTTTCTTCCATTTTCTATTGTTCTCCCATCCCAATTTCGTATCATCCAATTCTACCCTCCCCTGTCTCGAACGCTGTTAGGCCATGCCTCCCACAAGCCGGCTGCAATGTGGACTAAGCCTTACATCACGTGTCCCCTCCGGTACTCGAGGAAGCAGCAGTCGCATCTTTTCACCTGCACAGCGCGATCTCTCAGCGTCGGGGGTCTGCGTTTGGAGGGACGCCGCCCCCGTCGCTTCCTGATTCTGCTGCGCAGGCGCACCAACCGACCTGTAGGAGTCGCTGTCCACAACGTCCGATCCCCACCCATCAGCTTCCCCTAATACTGCCAATTGTATTAGTATGAACGACCAGCCAAGCTGATAGCAATGCGGAGAGCTGGGCTCGAAACCCAGCGTCTCCTGCATTGGTGGTGAGCGCCTTGCCCACTGCACCACCTAGCCGCCCGTGCGGTTACTTTTTCAAAGTAGCGTCCCGGTGAAGTCGTGCACCAAGCCTCTGCCAGATGAGAAATCGACAAACAACAAATAAAGAATACGGCCCACTCCAACAGATACGACTGGAGCGGTAAATTCTCCTGGAATGAAAAAGATGGCCCCTAGGATGACAGTGTTTGATTTAGCAGACCTTTATTGGGATGGCGATAAAGAAGTCTGAGAGAGAGTTATACGGCAGTGCGCAGGGAGACGCTCTGGCAGCTTACCTGTCCCTCCTGTGCCGGCACTCCGCATAATGTAGGGGATGTGGAGCGGAGGGAGGGTCGAGGGGGGGAGGGGGGCAGTGTACCCTAGGGGGGGGGGGGGGCATTGTACCCTGGGGAAGTTGTGCAGAGAAGTCAGTGAAATGTTTTTTTTTATAGATGAACTTTGCTCAGCTGGCCGCAGTGTGTACAGAGCACAGACGATAGCTAAGAGAGGACCGCTAGAGCTAGAGACCCAGCCCTGGGCTTCCCGAGATGATGATTACAATCTGTAAATACAACTCTCTAGTATCTATACATACTCTCTATGTATGCTTATCCGGTGCAATAGCTTGTGCAATACTGACATTTTGTGCAAACGGACAATATGCATTCTACAATTAACGTGCAATATATTTACAATTCAAGTGCAATCAAATGAGCACATAAGTACTTTGGCACAAGCACCAGTCACTTTAACACTTGGTACTTGGTATCGGCCGATATTTAGTATAAATATGAGATTGGGGAATTCCGATAATGCTTTCTAATGATCGAATTATCAGTGGAGTTGGAATGAGAGCATGAGAGAGCGTGTTAGACCTACAGTAAAAAACGTGATCGGGGCATAGGGGTGGGAATCACCAGAGGCCTCACGATATGATATTATCACGATACTTAAGTCACGATACGATATTGCGATATTAATATTGCGATATATTGCGATTTATTACCTTTTTTCAACTGCAAAATAAAACGTTGTCAACATGTTTTATCTAATAAAATAAAGTTTTCAGTCTGTTCATCTCACTTCAATAATTTTTATTGCAGAACATGGTATTTTCTCAAGTAATCTGTGTTGCATGTACCTGACAAACTGAACTGTTTGTGTTGTCATATTCCAACTTAACTGAATGCACACGTGTGCGTGTGTGTGGACTACTGTACTATTACAGGAATTGAAATGAACAATGCAACTTCCTTATAAAACATTTATTATTTCGTCTTTTTATAAATAAATAATAAAATATTGATACTTGGCGTCCTTGTATCGATACAGTATCGCCACACAAAGTATTGCGATACTACTACGTATCGATATTTCCCCCCACCACTAGGGGCATCCCTACTTGGTACCTAAAGCACTTTAAACTTAGTATTACCGGTTTGTCTCGCCACATCACACAAGGTGTTGCACGGATGTCTTGTGGTAGGGAATTCCAGAGGCGGGGGCACAGTGGGAGAAGGCTCTGGATCCCATGGTAGTCAGACGGGAAGGGGGAGTGAGTGTAGTTTAGTAACTTGTACATGTACTGTTGTCTGTTTGTGTGATTATGAAGTTTGTGTACATTTGTAATTTGTCTGATCTGTTAACACCAACCTGCCAAGGGACTACAGATGGAAATTAGCCTCTGGCAATAATCTGGCAAATTTACATAAAAATGTGTATTCAATCAATAAGTACTGTCCGTATTTTAAATAAATTAATAAATTAAAAAATATATCTGTATAGCACTAAGATCATCTTTCTTTCGTATAGTAGGTTGAGGAAAAAAAAGAAAAATGTAAGTTTATGCAAAGTGCAAATGCAAAGTTTTCTCATTATCTTTTTTTCATTCCTCCACTGTCGTGGTACTGATGATAATGTAGACGCTAGGATATTGGCTGTGCGGAATAAATCATTATGTTTCCAGCGGAGCATCATATCACACATTCACAGAAAATGTATTATGAAAAAAGAATAAATAAAACCTCTAGGGATCAGTGCCTCCTCGCTCCACCAGAAGTGTTTCCGTAGAGAACCACAAAATGAAGCAAATACAAGACCAGAGACCCATAAACAAACACACACACAAACCATGCAGCACTGACCCTGAATAACAAACACCCCGGGCCACAGTCCCAACAGGCCCAGTGCTCCTATAAAGGAAGGGACGATAAATACCCAGGTCCCAAACACAATTGATCTTTACTACTTACGGTGGTCACGCAGCCCCTGGTCCCTAGCAGCTCTCTTCCCTAACCCCAGCCTCAGTGCAACCCTTTGATTAGGTGTGTGTGTGTGTCTGTGTGTGTGTGTGTGTGTGTGTGTGTGTGTGTGTGTCTGTGTGTGTGTGCGTGCATGCGTGCGTGCGTGTGTATGGCTGGTGGGGGGCCGCGGGGGAGCTGGTTTCATAAGGCATTAAACAGGCCCCTATCACAGCAGGGTCAGCTAAGCTACTTTATGGCCTGGAGGAGGGAACATATACTGACAAGCAACGGGAAAGCTCCACTGGCTTCAGTGCTCGTAAAACAAAGGGTATTGGGGAGGGGGAAACATTCCGGCATGAAGGGCAAAGGTGTAAATGAATACATACGGGAATGTGAGGTGGGAAGGGGGGGGCGGAGCTTACAGTTGTTAATACACTCACTATAAAAAAAAACATGTGGTGTCCCCTGAACGACACACGGGTGTGTTTCTTGATCCTCCAATCGCAACAGTTCAACAGAGAGAGGGTGGGGTTTGAGATAGGTCAGTTGTAAGCCCACGTTTTGTCGTCTTTTAACACAATAATGTGTTTAGTTTGGGGACTGCGACACTATGTGTTTTTGTGCTCTTAGGAAGTAAGTGTCACACACCGGCGTGTCTTGTCTGTTAGGGACAAAAGCTTGATTTATGAATGATCTTCCAAAAGTGGCAGATAGAAAGTGCCTTTCAGGCAAAGATTATTCTGTAACATCCTAGGTTGAGTGCATTACTCCTTTAGGCCATGGTTACACTGGGCTAAAACAGCAACGTTCTATTTTCGAATGATTACGTTTGCATGTCCAAGTTAAAAAGAAAGGCAGTTTTGGCAGGAAAACGCGTTTTCCTAGTGGCAACGCTAAAAGGTGTTTTCGTTTTGGAAACTCGCCGAAACTCGCCGACAATGGTGCCATGTAAGCCGGATACGGAGCCGTTCTGCCCAATGCCCATGCGCAGTAGAGACCTGCACGGTTATTTCCAGTGTTTACAGCAGAGCTGTCCCAAGTAGCTGCGGCTACCAACGTGTTGTCAAGTTATTGTTATAGGGAGCCCAGTCCACAGTCTGCATCCCCTTAACAATTGTGTGTATTGAGCCGTATTGTATTGTACCCATTCTGCAATCTGTTAAATAAAGTTTTCATCCATTTCTACTAGCGTTATGTGGTGGAATATATTATCATGTCATTATGGATCTGTGTTGAGATATCGTTTTATCATTTTACAGCTTGACTGATACACTGAGATCAGCTATGTAATGTGTGTGTGTCTCAGACACACACGATAATCTCCCCAGTCCTCCCCAGCCAGCCAAAGCAATGTTGTTATTAACTCCTGTAGCTGGGAACCATTTTATTTACTTTCATCATCCTTGCAAGTGTGTATTAAACTATGTTCTGCCATATAGGCCATAAGCCACATAGCTTGTGGGAACCGCTCTTTTTTCCCTGTAAGACAGCCATAACAGTCATAGTATTGATCATTCTAACCACCATCCTGGTTATTTTCCAGCCTCTTACGTAGGGCTGTCTTAAATACTTCGAAGCTTCGAAGCTTCGTTCGATGGCATGAGCTTCGAACATAAAAAAAAAATTGAAGTGTTAAAAAAATAATTTACACGACGGCGACGCCACACAAAACATTAATAAGGCTATGCCTATGCTGCTATGACTAATGTGTTACCAAGTTGGCTAATTTAATTGTAATCATCTGCTTTTGTAGGTGCATTGTCTGATATAATTATAAATTATAAATTAAATATAATATAATTGTTTGCTTGATAGACAAAGGTTGCAACATAATTATGTAATGTCATGTCGTTGGCTGTGAGAGCAGCCCCACTGTGCAGCCGAGTGAAGGGGCTACTTAATTAATTAATCCAATCGACTTTATTTATAGAGCACATTTAAAAACAACAAAGTTTACCAAAGTGCTGTACAAGTCCCACAACATAAGATAAAAAATTTAAATAAATTAATAATAATAATAAAAAAAAAAAAAAAATTGAAGCTTCGAATTAAAATCGAAGCTCGGCCCCGAAACTTCGATTGCCAAAAAAAGCTTCGAAGGTCAGCCCTACTCTTACGTCATATGCATGTATCAACTGTGTGTTCAACGAGACTTCGTTCTCACTTCTCTGTCAGACATTTGTGTGAACAACTTTCTGATTCTGAACTGGGCATTTCCTTGTATGATCATATGAGGGAATAAATCTATCTAATTTTTTATTCAACTTTGGACTCAGACAATTGTTATTTGCTCACATTATATTATAAACTTCCATCACAGTTAACGTTACTACGTTAATAGCCTCGATGCTAACTATATACATGGAGAATGCCATTCACATTAGCATGTAGATAACAACATCGGAGATATTTTTGTGAGACTAAACTATCCGCTCTTGGTGGTAAATTGTGTTGATGTTGGTTTTGTTTCATCAACAAATGAGAGGCAGAACACACAGTGAATGTATCCGTTTTGTTTATTGCACTTTTATTGCACTTTCTTTGCTGAAAAATAAATGCTACGTTGGCTAAATGGCTCACGCGAGGTATTTAAAGATGGTGGATTGTTGTTTTTTAGCAGGAAGTGTATTAGCACGTTCAACTTTTCTGATTGGTTGAAAATGGCCTTCATGTTTGAACTACATCGCCACCTACTGCTTTGGCATTGTACTACATGTACATCACTGTGCTCAGGAGGCAAAACGATGTCTAACTTGCCTGCCATTACGTAGCGTTCTGAAAAACGAAACTGAAACTGAAAACTGAAAACGAAAACTGTCCCTAGTGTAACCGCAGCCTTAACCACTCCTCTTATATTACTCCCTTAACCACTCCTCTTACATTACTCCCTTAACCATTCCCCTCCCTTACTCCCTTAACCACTCCTTACATTACTCCCTTAACCACTCCTCTTATATTATGTTCAGTCACAGACTCATACCTAGGGATGGGTACCGAATTCGGTACTTTTGAGGTACCGAACCGAAACACGTCGGTACTACCGAGTATCGATTCAAGTGAGATACCAATATTTTTTTTTTTTTTACCTTTTTTCTTTTCATGTCAACGTTCACACGCACAATATATGCTTACCTAGGATTTGACTTGATTCAACAACAAAGCAGTCGGAGCAATGGCAAGCCGAAAACTGTCGAAATTGTAGTTATTTGAAGTTTGGATTTTTTTTTCACGACTGAGGTAGGTAAATTTAATTTCTTGAGACTAAAGTACCGAAAAAAAGTACCGTTGGGTACCGGTATCGATTCACAGGTACCGGTACCGGTTCAAATGTGAAAGGTACCCATCCCTACTCATACCCCCCCCCCCCCCCCCCCACTCAACTAACCGCCTCAACCAGTCCTTCATACCAGCGGCCATCAGGCTCCACAACAGTGGGCAGGGACTGCTGCCAGACATCCAACTATAAGTACTAGGAACCTAAAAAGGACAATAATACTGCACCTTATGTGAATACTGTATATTTCAGTTAGTTAGTACCTTATGCATACAGCACCTTATGTGAATACTGTATATTTCAGTTAGTTAGTTAGTTAATTATATTGACTTGTTATATTGTTTACACTGCTTGTTTTTACTACCTGTACCCCCCATCCCCCATGCTTCTATGATGCCTGAATTTCCCCAAGGGGATCAATAAAGGAATATATTATCTTATCTTAACCACTCATCTTACAATACTCCCTTAACCACTCCTTTACATTACTCCCTTAACCACTCATCTTACATTACTCCCTTAACCACTCCTCTTACATTACTCCCTTAACCACTCCTTACATTACTCCCTTAACCACTCCTTACATTACTCCCTTAACCACTCTTGCATTACTCCCTTAACCACTCCTTACATTACTCCCTTAACCACTCCTTACATTACTCCCTTAACCACTCTTGCATTACTCCCTTAACCACTCCTTACATTACTCCCTTAACCACTCCTCTTACATCACTCCCTTAACCACTCCTCTTACATTACTCCCTTAACCACTCCTCTTACATTACTCCCTTAACCACTCCTCTTACATTACTCCCTTAACCACTCCTCTTACATTACTCCCTTAACCACTCCTCTTACATTACTCCCTTAACCACTCCTCTTACATTGTTGTGTGCGTGAGGAGATACTGGATCCTAAACCTGCCAGATGAATCGCCCACAGAGCAGGAGGAACTAAATATCAACTAAGAAAACATATCCTCACTTTACTTAGTACCTGGTTTCTATCTTTGGCTGTGTTCCAATGAGCCCCTCAGCTGTCATGTCACCTGCGCACTACAACCCGCGGTAGCTTCCCTTTTACAGCTGGATTGGTAAAGTGAGCTTTTCCCGTGTGCCCCGTGCGAACATGTATGTACGGTATGCACACGCAGTAAATGTGTCTCTGTAAATAAATCATGTGTGAAAAGAGAGGATGGGGCCCTCCCACCGTGGGACGTAAACACTGAAAAGGAGAGGGTAGCGAGGCAGTGTCCTTCCGTCAGTCCTCACTCCTGTTCTGTCCGCGGTCCCTGGCGTGTCGTTTACTTGCTATGAATAATAAAGGAGGGTTGTTCCCTGGCCTCCCGAGGAGCCGCCCCCCTGCGCGGGGACTTGGGTGGCCCGGCTTGGCTTAGCTTGGCGTGGTCCGGCACAGTCGAGGGAGGTGGAAATCGATGAATGTCATGCTTGTCTGGGCAATTGAGCCCATGCACGACATTTACACACATAGCAAGAAACGGGCACTCGCTGAGTGACATGTATCTAACTTGCCATGTGTACATTATGATGCCTGATAAGTCGGTAACTAACTGTAGCATGTACACACACACAGGTGCAAATACAAACACACACATACACACACACACACACACACACACACACACACACACACACACACACACACACACACACACACACACACACACACACACACACACACACACACACACACACACACACACACACACACACACACACACACACACACACACACACACACACACACACACACACACACACACACACACACATCCTGAAGCAAACTCTGCAAATCGTATTTTCTACATTTTCTTCTGGGCACTGGCATAAACTAGATTTTAAAATGTTAAAAAATTGTCAGTCACTTGATAAAAGGCAATCGTAATATGATAGCCTCTCTCTTTCTCTCTCTCGCTTTCTCCGACAGTTCCTCACTTTGAAGCCTCTGCTAACAGTGTAGCTCGCATCCAGACCATTTTGCTTTCAACAGAGTAAAAGGATTATAAATGCTATTTATTCGGCCTCTCCATCCGTCTCAGTGTAATATGCATTAGAGCCCCATCTGTCATTCCTCTCAAGCACCTACATGACGGTTCTCTCTGAATAAATAGGCAGTAGTGTAATGTAAATGTAAATGCGATGTGGGCTTAGCATTAACCAGCAACACAATCTGATTGTCCTCTGATTACCCGATTAATTCAAAGTCAAGAGGTACAGGGAGGTTGTACTTGTCTTGTCAAGAACTAAACTTCGGGATGGACTCATTGATAATGTTTGGGATCCTTGATTATTGTTCTATTTCTCTTGAGCACAGATCAAACCCATTTAGCTGGCCAGCTCCCTAGAGGAGAGAGGAGGAGGAAGATAGTGGGAGAGCAAACAGGGAGCACCTTGCCAGGAGCAATGAGCATAGAGCAGGAAGGATTTCTGATTTAACCCTTTCTGATGCCTTCTTACCAGTGATTGTAACTGAGAGATAGCTCTTAGATTGTACCTTATGTTTTGGGAAATCAGTGGAGAGTGTCGTAGAGGTGCTGGAGGCAAGACAGCAGTACTTCAATAGGAATACAGCCTCAACACACGTTATCACTGCAAATGCTTTAATAAACTGCAAGCTTCATCAGGACATACAATCAGGGCAAATACACGGACAGGTATTCATAATATTATCAAGTGTCTTGCCAACCAATATGGTGCAGGTATAGTGGTAGGTTCGGGTCATAATGTGGGTCATTGTCTGTGTGATTTTGTTTTGTTTTGTTATGTATTGTATTGTATGTTTTGTATCCTATGTTAAGGACCCCCTCGAAAACGAGATAGCATATCTCAAGGGGTTTATCCTTCAAATAAATTTCAAACATGATAGCGGACAGCAAAACCACAACAACAACAACAGCAACAACAACAAGCAAACAGCCAACCAGTGCACCACGAGGAGCCCCACAGTAATCACAGTAAACAGTCCAAAGACCAAAGTAATGATGACAGACATTGATCTCTCCTGGTGTCGCTTTTAGAGCCGCAGTACACACACACACACAAGGCAGTTTTGGTACAAAATGTAGGGGTGGACCACAAGACCAAACTCTCTCTCCCCCTCTCTCTCTCTCTCTCTCTCTCTCTCTCTCTCCTACCCTCTCTCTCTCTCTCTCTCTCTCTCTCTCTCTCTCTCTCTCTCTCTCTCTCTCTCTCTCTCTCTCTCTCTCTCTCTCTCTCTCTCTCTCTCTCTCTCTCTCACACACACACACAATGTATGGAAATGGAATAGTTTTTTTCCCACAGCCATAATCCACGTATATAATACAATAGCAGCTAGGAGCGTAGTCTAGGTCAGGAAATTAACCATTGATGGTGTGGTCTCTCTGTGGTTACCTGGGACACTGTTCCCTCCTGCTACTGAATACTGATCACTGATCACACAGAGGGAGAGAGAGAGAGAGAGAGAGAGAGAGAGAGAGAGAGAGAGAGAGAGAGAGAGAGAGAGAGAGAGAGAGAGAGAGAGAGAGAGAGAGAGAGAGAGAGAGAGAGAGAGAGAGAGAGAGAGAGGGAGAGGGAGAATGAGAGAGAGAAAGAATGAGAGAGACCTCAGGGAACACACCCGGGCAGAGACATCCCTGCCTCCTTCACATCCGCCCACTCATACATATCGCTGCTGGCGGAAACAAACCCTTGTAACTCCAAAAACCCAACTTTTCAGCAGATGAAAAAAACGAACACAGATTTGAGGGCGAATAGAGTTACGAGGTTTAGACAGATGATTGGTTTAATGCTTTCCCATTGTGTAGACTTTGTAAAACCACACACACATGGAGGATGATCTACTGAGTTGATAAAAAAAATATATATGGAGTTACGAGGTTTTGTTCCGCCAGCAGCGATATGTAGTCAGTCACATGAGACCATGTGCACGCGCGCACACAAACACAGTATATCTCTCGCACACACACACACACACACACACACACACACACACACACACACACACACACACACACACACACACACATACATAGTTTATCTCTCTCTTTCTCTCACACACTCAAATGTGCACAGTCTCTACATGCAGTCAGTCACATGAGACCACACAACACGTGCACACACACACACACACACACACACACACACACACACACACACACACACACATTGAGTCATTGAAAGTCTCAGTTAAAGCCAGACATAATAAACTAATCCCCTTCATCACAAAGCAGTCACACATCAAACACACAAATAATGGAAACAAACTGTCAACCACGCCCTAGTTTCAACCAAATCTCACATAGCCAGACCCCCCCCCCCTCTCTCCTTTTCCCATTATTCATCAGACTGCTTCTCTCAAATGAAGCAACAGCTTCTCATTAATTTATCCATGAATCTATTTTGTCCATGTTCCGTTTCCATTCAGCTTCAGGGGTAAAAGTGTGCGTGTGTGTATGTGTGTGTGTGTGTGTGTGTGTGTGTGTGTGTGTGTGTGTGTGTGTGTGTGTGTGCGTGTGTGCGTGCGTGCGTGTGTGTGTGTGTGTGTGTGTGTGTGTGTGAGTTTGGGTGGGTGGGGGAGGGGCACAGTCTCTGCGAAAAATAGAATATGAGGGGTTCAACTTCTCATAATGCACTCCTTTAATCATTATCTGAAAGAAAAAAAAACTCAACCCTAACTAACCTTACTGTCATGCACTTGTCCTAATATACTAACCTACTGTCACGATCAGGGCTCGAGCCTGCCAGATGAGGAGCAATCAGTGCGGCTGCAAGGGATTACCTAATCAAGAGGCTCCTATATCAACTGGCAGATCCTGTCATCCGGTGTCGCAGTGTTAAACTGCCTTCCCAGGTACGACGTCTCGACCTGAAGCCCTGCTACCCGCTCTTGTTGTTATTCCCTGTTCTAACCTCCCTCTCTTGTGCCCAAGGACCTCCGTTCCAGCGTGCCCGTCTGGACCCCTGGTGCTGGACTACGGAGTTCCTGTTCTCAACCCCGACACAGCCGGTGTCTACCTTCCTCCCGCACTGCACTAGGAGTGCACCTGCCCAAGGAACATTCTCTCGTACTGCACAAGGAGTACCCCTGTGCTACCCCCCCAAGAACATGCATCCCCATCTGTTGTACATTCCTGCATGTGATTCTTGTCTGCTTGGGGGAAACAATTAAAACACCCTAAACCGCTCCATTCTCTCTACTCCTGTGTTCGCTATTGGGCTCCACAAGAACCCCTATCCTCACACCTACAGCACTCAACACTTTGATGAACATTGTTACTCAGCTGATAGAGTTGTACCCTTCCTGCTGTCTTGTTGTACAAAACTTGTAAGTCGCTTTGGATAAGTGTCAGCTAAATGACAAAATGTAAATGTAAATGTCATAATTGCTCTTGACTTCTTGTTTATAATTTCATTTTTTTTTTATTACGATTGTTCTGTTTGACGGAGCTAGATACTGTGATTTGTTTGGAGGAATATGTAGAATACATGTTCAAAAATAAACTTTTTCATTAATTTATTCATTCAGTAATTTTTTCATTCACAACAGGGAACTTTAAATCTAAAGTATAGAGAAGGCCAGAAGGAGCTGCATTGCGTCTTTGTAGACCTAGAGAAGGCGTATGACAGGGTACCAAGAGAGGAGGTGTGGTACTGTATGAGAAAGTCAGGAGTAGCTGAAAAGTTTGTGAGGGTAGTACAGGACATGTATGAGGGCAGTGCGACTGTGGTGAGGTGTGCAGTGGGAGTGACAAAAGGGTTCAAGGTCGGGGTAGGATTGCACCAAGGGTCGGCCCTCAGTCCTTTCTTTTTGCAGTAGTGATGGACATGCTGACAGATGAGGTCAGGCAGGAGTCCCCGTGGACCATGATGTTCGCAGATGACATCGCGATCTGTAGTGAGAGCAGGGAGCAGGTGGAAGAGAACCTGGAGAAGTGGAGGCATGCCCTGGAGAGAAGGGGGATGAGGGTGAGCAGAAGCAAGACCGAGTATATGTGTGTGAACGGGAAGGAAGACGGAGGGGTGGTGATGATGCAAGGAGTAGAGGTACCAAAAGTGGACGAGTTTAAGTACTTGGGGTCAACAGTCCAAAGTAATGGGGACTGTGGTAGGGAGGTGAAGAAGAGAGTGCAGGCCGGGTGGTGCGGGTGGAGAAGGATGACAGGGGTGATCTGCGATAGAAGGGTACCAGCAAGAGTAAAGGGAAAGGTATACAGCACGGTAGTGAGACCAGCTATGCTGTATGGTCTAGAAACAGTGGCGCTGACCAACAAGCAGGTGGCGGAGCTGGAGGTGGCAGAGATGAATATGTTAAGGTTCTCTCTGGGAGTAACAAGGTTGGACAAAATCAAAAATGTCTACATCAGAGGAACGGCCCATGTTGAGCAGTTCGGGCAGAAAGTGAGAGAAGCAAGACTGAGATGGTTTGGACATGTGCGGAGGAGGGAGGTATATGCTGGAGGTGGTATATCGGGAGGAGGATGCTGGAGATGGAGCTGCCAGGAAAGAGGAGGAGGGGAAGGCCCAAGAGGAGGTTTATGGACACAGTGAAGGAGGACATGCAGGCAGCGGGAGTGACGGAGGACGACGCAGATGACAGAAACAGATGGAAACGGATGATCCACTGTGGCGACCCCTGACGGGAAAAGCCGAAAGAAAAAGAAGAAGAACAGGGAACTTTAAATAACCTTTTTTAACCTTGTAATCCAGAGTGTCACTCACTAACATAGCCGATGGTTCACAGTCAGAGAGTCGGCCCTCTTGCCTCACATGACACTCTGGCACCCGGTCAGACTGCAAGTGACCAGCTCTATGTACGTCTTTCCACACCTGGCTTTAGAACGTGGTCTTTCACGGGGCCCAGCGCACACTGCTAACACAATAATGGCCATATGCGTATATACCAGACCACCTGGTTTGAGCCATCAAATCTCCGATCAGATCTTGCAGTGTGTTCACGCCTGGCATTACAGCTGGTCACTTGTGGTCGGATCACCTAGATCTGATCTTAATGTCAGGTCTGAACGGGGCCTGTCTGTACTTCACCTTTGTTGTTTTTAAACCTGCACTATATAGGGAAACCTTTTCAATGGAAAAACACTAGTCCTTTAGTCAAGCCTAAAAGGGGAAGACCAGCCAAATGAAGAATTCCAGTATGTTATTTCCATGGCCTGGGAAAGTTCAGTCAACATTGTGAGCATGAGCTACTCTCTCCTGAAGCCAGAAACCAGAGGTAAGACTAAAAATGTCATCAGGTATAAAGTCTGGAGCTCCTCCAGTCGACAATGAATGGGAGAATGATTTTTGTGGACCCATAGAAGGTTTGTTTGAGTTTTTATATAAAATGAGACTTTATTATATAGTAGTGTTCTCAGTTCGAACACAGAAAGTGTACAGAAAATGTACCTGTATATAAATGTTCTCAGTGTCATCTTCACCACCTCTCCTAATTCATCGTCTATGGAGCAGCTTCGTTTTTTGGAGTTGTTCATGTTGGCTAATATTTTGGAGTGTTTTAGACCATAGGGATAACGTAATTCTTAACTTGGTCGTATTTCCCCTTTAGGTCATAGAGTCGGGCTCAACAAGAGAAAACCCTCCCATCAGTGACACTCTATAATCAGGAAATACACGATATACACGTTCGAACTACATACAAGACTAGTCTCATTTCTGGATGTGAACAACACAAATGAAAATCAGTGCTCAAAATTATATAGCTTGAAGATGTGTTTCTTGCTATTTTATGTTATCCTCCTTGTTCGTCACAAAAGTTCCATAGTGCAGCTGTAAGTAGGGATGCACCGATATGAAAATTTGCCACCGATACCGATTGTTCAACTAACACAATCGGCCGATACCGATTCCGATATTTGTGGCAACAATTTTTTTTTAAATATTTTTTAAATATTTTTTTTTGTAATCTTTTTTTTTTGTAATATATATATATATATTTTTATGAAACTACTGTATATTTGTGTTACAAATTGTGCTCACCGATATGAACATAGGCCTCTTTACTTACTTAAAAAAAGGAAACATCAAGAAATAGCACTATCTCTCTCTCTCTTTACTTCGGCTTTTGTCCGCCATTGATTTTGAGTTGACGAGAGCTTTTCTACAACAACAACAATGGCGGCGCGGCTGACGTTTAGCTTTTAGGATGACTTAAATGAGGCATAATGATTTTACTGCAACTAATGTTATAATAAAACAAAGCCTTTCTATACATGTGTCTGATTGAAAACGTTATTAACAGATTGCAGAATGGGTAAAACTCAGGGCTCTGTGAGCAACGGAAGGAACTGAGCTAGTATGAACGCTTGCTACGTTCGGGTAAATAATATGCTGATGTTATTGAACGTGTAACACTACTGTAACTATATAACGTTAATGCCACAAAACGAATGCCTTGTTAATCATAAGTAGTAACTTTGATGCAGTAGCTTGTGTGTGTGTGTGTGTGTGTGTGTGTGGGGGGGGGGGACTGGGGACAGCGTTGTGCAGGTCGCGAGTGAACTTTTTTTTGTCTTGACGCTACACAAATTGATGGATATTTATCGGCTACTGCCATCGGCACATTCGAGCTTATCGGCCGATAGGCCGATTGCAGTCAACAAGGCACTTATCGGCCGATACCGATACCCGACCGATACATCGGTGCACCCCTAGCTGTAAGGTATAGACTATGTCTAGCGTACATATCCGATATGTATAAAAATTTCACACTGCAGGAGTATTATAAAATAAACTGGTGATAGAAAAGATGTGATATCACATTATAATTTGTACTAGAAAACCAAATTACCTTCAAATGGCATAAAAACTAAGAAAAAGTATCACGATATAATCTCTTTCTTGGTGCAGTTCACAATATCAAAATGGGGGTTTTGAGCCACAACTCAGTGGCCGGTCACTGGACTCTGGTTCTGCCCACGTCGGAGAGGAAAAGAGGAATTTACGACGGCCTCAGTAATTGCAGCTCAGGAGGGATGACAGTCTAGTCATTCAATCATCGCATTGATTCTTCTGTAGCAAACACCCGGTGCACGAAACCTGGGCACGCGTGCAAACACGCCACGGCCTTCGTTTTCCACCATATCTTCTCATCACTCCCTCTTTACAATCATCTCATTCGACACGGTGACGTATATGAGTGTGTGTGTGTGTGTGTGTGGACACAAAAATGCACACACGCACGCATGCACGCACACACACACAGCCCGCCAATCCCATTATAGACTGGAGCTCATTGGTTCTTAAACCCCGGTGACCTTTATGTAGACGCTTCAGCGTGATTTTCACTCCATCACTCAAGTGCGGAGCGACGAGGCAGGGAGGCGGGCCAGGAACCAAGGGCAACAATGGCCTTACACCCCACCGTATGATTACAGGAGCACGCCATCCACCTCCTCCACCGCCACGAGCAAGCCTCCCCTCCCACCTGCGCTCGCACGGCCCACTAAACATGCATCGCCGACGCTCCACCGGGGTCTTCACACACACCCCCTCTGATAGCATGGCCCAGGTGAAGGGCACAGATAATACTGTCATACAGTTCATTAAACGAGTCTCTCTCTATCTCTCTCTCTCTCTCCTCTCTCTCCTCTCCTCTCCTCTCTCTCTCTCTCCCCCTCTCTTGTGCACCCCCTCCTCCTATGCAAGACCCTGTACAAAGTCCCCCATCCCCCTTTAAAAAGCCTTTTGGGAGGCAGATCTGATATATATATATATAGAGAGCGAGAGAGCCTCCCAAGTGACCAGCAGAGATAAGAGAAGTTTGATCAGATGAGTTTGACAAGGCCCAGAGAGAGAGATGATCCCCTTAAATACCTCCATTGTTGTTGCCGAACTCATTAAGGAGATCGTTCTATTAACAGGGATTCTTTGAAAATTCCCTGCATCTACAGAAAGATATTGAGAGCAATTAAAACAAAGGAAGCCTTTTGATGGGATTATGGGAAGGCGGGGGAGGAACGCAAGACGGTCACCTGAGGAGTGTTGCTTCGGGGGGCCGGGGGCTTGGGGAACTGGGGAATAACTCCGGCATAGTGAGCAATATTTGGATTTTCCGCAGCAAACTATAAATCAGGCTGAAAAATAATAACTAGCCCGAAGGGGAACAGTTCCTGTAGCGTCTGGGCTATACATAGCAGTAAGGAACATTGTAATGAGGTCTCCCTTTCCATGACATCGACTTGTGTCTCTGAGAGAACAGGTAGAGGTGTGTGAGGTAACAGTGAATAACCTGGGGGGAAAAGTCATCAGTGTGTCTACCATAGCCAGCAGTTAGGTGTCTGGCTTCACTGGAATTATGCTTAGCTCCACATCTTTGTCCTACACACACACATACAAACGATTTTTTTAAAGAAACTCAAATCTCACTTTGAGCTGTGGCCTTAATGTTGTATTGCATTTGTGTATGGGTTTTTTCCTATTATTAGCCTACAAGTGTTCTCAATTTGTATCTTTAAAAATGGATATTGTATGTTTTAGTTAATTGCTTTGTTTTTTCTATCTATAGCATCTGTGAAAGTAGCTTACTTGCTGTATACTAAATCCTTGTTTTTATCTTTTGTATTGATCTATGCATTAATTGTTTTATGTATTATGTTGTGTGGACCCCAGGAAGACTAGCTGGGAGCCACGGCACCAGCTAATGGGAATCGCTGGTCATTGCTTCTTGTTGAGACACGCCGTGTGACGTGAACTACTGTATGAACTTGAGCAGACACAGTGCCTGTTGTATTCCCTGCCATCTATAGATAGATAGAGACTGGAATAATATACTGTAATGTGCTGGTCTGGGCCATATCCTACTGCAGCCGCCCCAACAGCATGCGCTGTGGATTTCAAGGACTCTTAGCATGAAGTGATGCATGACTTTGCATTGATTGGCCTGAGGGCACGCCACACCACGCAAGCCAACGTGAACAGATGTGCGCATGCAGCCCAAGGGATCACCACTCCTCCAGCCACTGCAGCCCAGGAGGTCAGTCACCGGCCCAGCCTCTGCAGACCAGTCCTAGAGCTGGCCCTGGCACTCTCACCCAGCACCGCTGGCCTTACCCCCACTGTCCCTGAGGCCACTCCAGCCTCTGCAACCTGCATCGCAGACCCTGGCAGCACATGGCCCTGGGCTGCCGTACTGCCTGGCAGAGGTGTAGTTGGGCTTAGGCTATAGGGAGGTGTGGTCTGACGTCACTTTGGACCGCCAGCGAGGTCCACCCGTTTAGGGATTTATCATTGGGAAAATGGATTATCGGCTATTGTAACAATTCTGCCTCATGAACATTGGCAAGCTTTCCATTTTTGCACAAAATGAGTTTCCTTCTATTACTAACAATTATTGTTTAAGCATTTTTGGTTGAAATTAAATTTGACGTAATTATTTTACGATTAATTGCGAATATTTTCATTTTGAGCTATAGATTGTGGATGAATACGCACATAAAGGTACACCATGCAAATGTTCATGCTTTGTTTGTTTTAAACGAGACGATTTAGAAATGGGTACTGGGGAAATACATTGCGATTTCAAGCGAGGTGGACCGGCCGGAAACAACAATGATGTAACCACTACACCTCCCTATTGTGGGGGCTGCTTGGAGGAGTGCCTTGGCTGCTGGGATGTTGATGTTCGCAGAGAGGCCGGGCAGCTGGTGGTGGCTGCTTGGAGGAGTAGCTAGCTGCATGTGGTTACCCATGGTGGCTGCTGCGGCTGCTTCTCCCCCTGTCCTCCGCTGGACAGCCGCTGCCTGCTGGTGGCACCAGTGCGTCTTCGGACGGCCCTTCTGTGTCCCTTCCCTGCGCCCAAGGGCCCCATATTGGGTAACATATCTCCAGCAAAATCACCCTAAGTATCGGGTCCCCCCAGGGCTGCGTTCTGAGCCCACTGCTGTATTCACTGTACACACATGACTGTGTGGCCAGGTTCAGCTCCAACTCCATAGTGAAGTTTGCGGACGACACAGTGGTGGTGGGGCTGATCTCTAACAATGACGAGAAGGCCTATCGGGAGGAGGTTGATGAACTGGCACGCTGGTGCCGGGATAACAGCCTACTCCTGAACATTGGTAAAACCAAAGAGCTGATCGTGGATTTTAGGAGAATACAGTAGGGGACACACACCACTGTGGATAAACGGGGCTACCGTGGAGAGGGTGAGCAGTTTCAAGTACCTGGGAGTCCACATCACAGAGACCTGACATGGTCTACTCTACACACATATATATTCTGTGGTGAAAAAGGCGAAACAGCGCCTCTATCACCTGAGACAGCTAAGGAAGTTCAGAGTATCGGGGAAGATACTCCACTCCTTCTACTCCGGGGCTGTAGAGAGCATTCTGACTGAAAACATCACTGCCTGGTATGGAAACAGCATAGCACAAGACAGGAAGGCACTCCAGAGAGTGGTGCACTGCTGAGCTGAGCGTACTACGGGTATTGCACTACCACCCCTGTAGGACTTATATAACAGGAGGTGCAAATCCAGAGCCTGCAGAATTATGAAAGACCCTCACCACCCCAACAACAGCTTGTGTTTGTATTTGCACCTGTGTGTGTGTACATGCTACAGTTAGTTACCGACTTATCGGGCATCATAATGTACACATGGCAAGTTAGATACATACAGGGGGGGGGGGGCTAACATGTGCTCAATAATTGCTCTGATTGCAGCTGCTCCTGGGCACCAATTAACTAGACCCAAGACAGGTGTGGCTGCTTAACTCACACCACCCACACAACACAGTTATATTAACCAAAAAAAGATATACGTCAAACATGCAAACCACAGAACATCAACACACACACCCACATATAAACACACACAACCACCCACACCTGTTAAATACACTTCTAACAGACATTTTGAACCCACCTGCTGCCTATCCATCCACACACACAAACACACACACACATCTTCCATGCCCGACTCACACATCAGGAGAACGCAGACAGTTGTAAGCCAGCCTGAACCGGTCTGATATCCGTTCAGCTCTCACAGTGTTACGTCTGCTCTGAATGAGGTCAGCGGCCTCTCCCGTCACCAGAGGGGGGGATCCTCTCCAATCAGCCTGTTAACGTTCACCCATCTAGACCCAGAGTCCATTCATCAGGACCCGTCCTAGTCTATCACCAAGCCAACACACAAACACACACACACGCACGCACGCACGCACGCACGCACGCACGCACGCACGCACGCACGCACGCACGCACGCACGCACACACACACACACACACACACACACACACACACACACACACACACACACACACACACACACACACACACACACACACACACACGCACACACACACACACACACACACACACACACACACACACACACACACACACGGAGGACATCCAAGGTCTCCTCTATCCCATTGATTGATGAGGGTGAGTGATTTATGGGCTCTCTTATTTAGTCTTGTAATCCACCAAAGGCACACTCACGTTCAATGGCCCTGCCGAGATCTACCCAAGTGGAAGCCATGCCCTTCGAACTCTTGACGTAATTCCTGACTGAAAATAACAAGAGAATGTTCTGGAGAGAGTTTTGAAGGCAAGTGCTTCTAGTTACTAGAACATAATGTAAATTGAGGTGGTGAGAGATGGTGGGTGTACAGTATGGGAAGGTGATCCATTAGAAACGTTGAAGTTGAAAATGGTCAGCTGCTGTCTCCTTGAAGGGCTCTGTGTCATCATACTCATCATGCTCTGAGATACTGTAGCTAAACAAAAGTCTCAGACTAAATTGTTTATCGCTAGATTTTCAAGTCAAGAAGAAAAATAAATGTCAATTCAGTGTTGGGATGCTCAGAACATCTTCACCTTGTCAGAGAATGGTCTAATACTGGCAGTACTTCCATTGCTATGGGGCAGAGAGAGGGCAGTATTCTGATAGCATCTCCTACTGGTGTGAATAGAATATGTGCCTGCTCTAGTCCCTTATGGTTGGCAGTATGCCCGCCAGTGTCTTGTGAAACCCACATGCGCACGTTACAGGAAATGATAGCGAGTCTCACTTAGTCTCAGTCAATGAGAGTGAAGTCCACACAGCTACACGCTGTGCCCTCTTGGTGGCCTGGTGTAAAAAATGTAAACCCATTGCACTGCACCTCTCCACCATGACATCACACGTCAACGTGACAGGGATATGCGCGGATGGAAAGCGGATTGCCATACACAAGTATGGATGGATAATCCCAGATGCTTAGCTCACTGCCATCTCCTCTTATTTGAGTTATATCTTATTTGTTTGACTAAGATTTTTATGAAACGTTATTGTTTTAATATTATTTTATTTAAACTCATAAAATAAATTGGGTCGCACCTAAATCAGCAGGGTCGGTCGGCAACCGGAACCAAACCATTTTTTCTTTTAGGCCTAAACGTATGAAATATAAAACAGTGGCACACAGGGTGCAGTTATAGCAGTGGAGGTTTCTCTATGACAACACGTGAAATACAATTTCACTCATAATTCATAATTATTATTAATTTACATATACCTATATATATTTTTTTTTTTAATAATATTTTTTTTTTGTTATTATAAATGTTTTCCTCTGTAAAAAATGCCAGTGATTTATTTTTTTCTTCAAAAATGGCCAAAATTGACCGCTCTGAGCAGGCCTGCACTGCAGTAATTATTCGTGCAGAATATCTGCACAGGTTGACCAGGGTTAAATAAATAATAAATAATAGCGAATCAAAATAGGCTATTAACTTAATCTAAGCACGGTCTGTGCAGTTAAACTCTTGCCATTGAATGGATAACAAGGCTGTCAATCATTCAATCCACCAATCAGCGAATGGTTTCTCTTTTGCCGCTCTGCAGCTCTGCAGCTAGCATGATTGACAGCCTTGTGGCCCAATCAGATAATGGTTTCTCTTGTGCCGTACTGCGGCTCTGCAGCGAGCTTGTTAATTTTTATCTCAGTTTAAGAAGATAACTTGTTGGAGCTAACGTAGCTAAAGGGCTACCACCGCAGCTATCAGGCCCAGGGTGGAGTGTTTTGTTATTGTTCATGAACTTATTGTGCATCGTTTGATGATATATATATACACCTGCGATAAAAGCTAAACGTGACAACAACAACAACGTCATCGCCTCGCGGGCACTTTGAATTCTCTAGTACTGTAGATAGCGTTGCAATGGAGGAAGGAGATATTGTCGACTAGCTTGCTTGCTAGCTAACGTTACGCAAGTCTTGTGAATGTCTAAACAGGGCTGATGGCATTGATGAAGATGATATCAATAACAACAATGCCTCTCCATGGCCCTATCTGGAATGAATGAATGGAAAAGATGACGTTGTGGGATGGATGCAGCAGGCGCGGCGCATCTAAGGTAAGGGACAATAATAATGTTGTTGAAACTTCCGCCGTGCAGTTGTAACGTTATGCAAGTCTTGTGAATGTCTAAACAAACGGCATTGTTTGATTGATTGAAAACTTTATTAATGACGCAATGAAGCATATAGCACTAGTTAGAGGGGAAATTCGGATTCCTCTCGGATTCATTTATTGAGCAGAACTGCAATTCCCTCAGCTGCAGAAACGTTGAGGAGACAATACCCACAGGACTTGGAGGAGAACTTTGTTTTCATTGTCTGTCTATTGTCTACACATTCTGCCGTGAATTGAATTTAATTGAATTGTAAAACTTTATTAACAGATTGCAGAATGGGTACAGTACAGTATGGCTCAATACATACAATTGTTAAGGGGATGCAGACCAGAGAAAGACTTTCGTCTTGTTTACATCAGGGTCCCCCATTTTCAATTCTTCATGACATATAGATAGACCAGGGGTGGGCAATTATTTTTCCCAGGGGGCCGAATGAGCAACTGAAAATATGTTGGGGGGCCGGGCCAAAATTCCAAACTCAATTATGCATAATATACATTTTATTTCTATATAAAAAGCAGTAAATGGCATTGTTTTGACCCCTGGTAAGAGTGTATGTTATTATTTGGCAATTAAAAGGTGAGGTTAGCTTTCAAAAATATCATTTATTCAAATAGAATTTATTTCCAAAATGATAAACAAAATGTGAAACATTAATAACAAAGGGCATTTTGAGTTTCATATACTATTGAAACAAGGATTTTCTTAGCTTTCTAAAGACATCACACCATCTTATAGCAAAAATAAACAAGACATGTCACTGAACTGTGTAAAGAAAAGTGTCTCAGTTTTGTAGCCTTTTTTACTTTACATGCCTATATTAAACATTTAATGTTTTCAGAACTGTGCAAAAAAAAGAAAAAAAATATCAAGTGTCCCATTTCACTTGTTATATTTCCACATTTTAGTGTTCTTCAGTTCTTTTTTTTTCATTCAGTGTGAGAAATCCAGTCTCTGTTGAGCTTTAACAAGTCCATCAAAGTCAGGTTGCATGTCTGAGGTGGAGATGCGAAGCACAGCTGCCAGATGTTCATCAGTGAGAGAGGATCTGTACTTGGACTTGGTAAACTTCATGACTGAGAATGTCTGTTCACATATGTAGGTGGATCCAAAGAGAACCAACATCTTCTGAGCATGTCTCCTAAGCGTATATTGTGCGTGTGAACGTTGACATGAAAAGAAAAAAGTAAAAAAAAATAATAATAATATTATCATGTAATCTTTCGCGGGCCGGTCAGAATCATCCCGCGGGCCGGGCCGTGCAATGCCCAGGTCTGAGATAGACAGTACTGCTACATCTATACATTTATGACATGTACCAGACTTGCAAATACAGTACTGTTTGTGATATAAAAATAGTCCAGAAAAGGGAGTATATACATTTGACGTAGAAACTGTACATTGGAGGAGGTTGGGTAGGGGGGGGGACTGTACATTGGAGGAGGTTGGGTAGGGGGGGGCGGGACTGTACATTGGAGGTGGGGGTGGGGGACATACACTGTACAACTGTACAAACAAAACTGTACATTGGAATATTGACAAAACCATACTTGGTCATTTACTGTACATTGAGGGGGTTGTGTTAGGACATTTACAGGGGCCAGTCATAGCATACTGTGTTATTTTTTGATGGGCCCGAGCCATACTGTACATGGTCTGCTTGGTTTGATCAGGGGCCGCCGAGCCACTGTATACTGTACATGGTCTGCTTGGTTTGATCGGGCCGCCGAGCCACTATATACTGTACATGGTCTGCTTGGTTTGATTTAGGGGAGTGGTCTGCCCTGCTTATATGGGAGGAATGGGGGTGTTGCAGCGTTGGGGATGTTTAAAAAATATAATTTAATATATAATATAATAATTTGTGCTTCACCAAAAAATTTGGTCAGCAGCCTCCACTGAGTTATAGTGAGTATGCCCAGTAAGCAAGGCAGTTAAAAGACAAGGTTAAGAAAAGAATAAGATAAACAACAAGAAGTATACAAAACAGGGAAGTTAAAATAACAGCAGGGGGTATTGGGCAGTGATGGAGGTTATAGTGAATATGCGAGTTTGAACAGATGGGTTTTCAATTATGATCTGAATGATGAGAGTGAGTCTGACTGTTGGATGTGTGGGGGCAGGGAGTTCCAGAGTCTGGGAGCCGAGCAGCTGAATGCTCGGGCACCCATGGTACTGAGGCGTGAGCTGGGGATGGATACGAGTCCAGTAGAGGACGAGCGGAGGGTGCGGGAGGGGGTGTAATCTTGGAGGAGGTCAGTGATGTAGGTGGGGGCTAGATTGTGGAGGGCTTTGAAGGTGAGTAAGAGGTTTTTGAAATCAATCCGGTAGTGCACAGGGAGCCAGTGTAGTTGAATGAGGACGGGGGTGATGTGGTGGGATGAGTTTGTGCGAGTGATGATCCTAGCAGCAGAGTTTTGGATGATTTGGAGTCTGTTGATGAGTTTGGTGGGGAGGCCGGTAAGGAGAGCGTTACAATAATCGATCCGGGATGTGACAAATGAGTGGACCATGGTTTCTGTATTTGATTGGGACAGGGATGGGCGGAGTCTGGAGATATTACGGAGGTGAAAGAAGGCAGACCGGGTGGTGTATTTGATGTGTGGTGCAAAGGAGAGGGAACCGTCCAGAATGACACAGAGGCTTTTGACTTGGGGGGAGAAGGGTACAGGGAAGCCGTCGATGGTGATGTTTGGAACTGGGGTGTTTTGTGATTTGGTGAGGGTGGATTTGGAGCCGATGAGCAGGGCCTCAGTTTTGCTGCCATTTAATTTCAGGACGTTTCTGCTCATCCAGCTCCTATTTTTTTTTATTTTATTTATCCTTTATTTATCCAGGATAAATAAAATAAAAAATTAGGAGCTGGATGAGCAGAAACTTCCTGAATGTCCTCAAGGCAGGTGGTGAGGGAGGTGGGGGGAAGGGCAGTGGTGGGTGTGGAGGAGATGTAGACCTGTGTGTCGTCTGCATAGCAGTGGAAGTGGACCACATGGTGACGGAGGATTGTGCCCAGGGCAAGGAGATAGATGGTGAATAGGAGGGGACCCAATACTGACCCCTGGGGGACACCCAGTGAAACAGTTGAACACCCTGACTTGTGGGTCTTGAGTTGAACAAACTGTTGTCTGTCAGTGAGGTATGATGTAAACCAGGAGAGTGCGACACCAGTGATCCCAATGCCAGCCAGGCGGTCCAGGAGTATTGGATGGGAGATGGTGAGAAGTCCACAGATATACTGCAGATATACTGTAGATATACTGTAGATATATTGTAGATATATTGCAGATATACTGTAGATATACTGTAGGGCCCTGGTCCGGATGAAGTTGGGTAATATGCAAAGAACTGAGCCTCTCTCCCTCTCTCTCTATACATTCAATGATTTAAAGTAGCCAAAGGTTACACTATGAATACTAACTGGATAGTTGATGATATAAACATTTAATTTCATTATCTGAAATATTCTAAGTCTGCTATCAGCCATTATCCCTTTGTGTGTGTGTGCGCGCACGTCCCATCTCTGGTCTTTGGAAAGACCAGATGAGGTCAGAGGAGTTTGATAGTATTTACTGAGGATGGCCAGATAATGTTGATATTTAAACGTAAAAAATTATACATAATAATAATACATAATAAATGTATACATGACCATGCAACATAAAAAAAAACTTTGTATGAACGGTTTGGGAGAGGGAGGGGTTTTAGTTTGTGTGGTGTGATAACAATGTTGAAATTGAGAAGTTTAGACTTTAGTTTAGTTGTACAACAGAAATAAAAATTTTGTTATAATGAAAGTACCGAAAAAAGGTACCGTCGGGTACCGGTATCGATTCACAGGTACATATCGGTTCAAATGTGAACGGTACCCAACCCTAACCACATACGATACAAACACGCATCCGATAAGACGGCACACACCCGCCGTACACCACACCAGCGCTAGCACATCCTGTAACAACTACCCTGTGACAGTCAGTTTGGGTTACAGGGCCTGTCATGTTATGACATTTAGAGTGCATTAGCAGTCTCCGGGGTGCATCTGTGATGCAATCACGACAAATGCACGGACCTGGGAGAAGGGTAAGGGTGGGGGGTGGGGGGTGGGGTAAAAAGGAGGGCAATGAGGGGAGAGAGAGATGAAGAGAGAATGGCATAGAGCCACAGTCTGGAAGTATAGGGTGCATTAACTATGGGACGCAGTCTGCAGGCCTATTATATGATCCTTGATCCTATTACATGATCCTTGATGCCGGTGTGGACGTATGCTGAGAGGTCCGCTCTTGTATCATTGTACTTGGACCCCAGCAGAGTCTGGTCCATGTCTACTACGTCTGGACTTATGATCGAGCCTTTATGCAAAACACAGAATGCTAAGCTCTCGGTACACACAGGTGCGTGTCACCTATACATCGGTCATCACAACTGGAATGTAACCTCGGCGTAACCTACGAACGACTACTCTAGGCGAGCGTATGCATATACGAATCGCTGTCATTCGTTCAAATAAAGTCTGGCGGCTGTTTGGTGGGGGGGGGGGGGGGTGTTGATGGTTGATCATCCCCCTCTGGCCTGTATGTGATGTGACACCCGCGTCACACCCTTCATCACTGTTTACTCCTCAGTTGAACCCTCGAACACTCCCCGATAAACATACCCGTAATCAAAGGAGATGGGAGGATGTTTTTTTTTTTTTTATATATTTATATATATATATATATATATTTTTCTCATCAATATGAGAAAAAGCATGCCAAGATGGAGTGTCGTAGTAAAACGAGAGTGACAGCAGGAGAAAGGGAGCGGAAGAGAGGAGCAGAGGAGTGAGAGTGAGAGAGGAGGAGGAATTACAATTAGAGTGGCTTTGTTTGCCAAGTAAATGCATATACCAGGAATTTGTCCTCAAACCCTAGCTATTTAGGAGCAGTGGGCGTCCGTAGTCCAGTGTCCGGGGACCAACTCCAGTCCCAATGCCAGTGGGGCGATGGCCCGAGTGTGTGTGGGAGTGGGAATATTGAATTGCTGTCTTTCCTGGTGTGGGAGGAAACCATAGACAGTACCTGGGGATACAGTAAATCCACACACAGATAAGGGAGAGAACATGCAAACTCCACACAGAAAGGCCCGCCCCCAGTTGGGCTGTGAGGTAGCACTGACCACCCCGGAGGAGGAGGAGGAGGAGGAGGAGGAGGAGGAGGAGGAGGAGGAGGAGGAGGAGGAGGAGGAGTGGGGGGGGGGGGGTGACGGTGACGACCGACCCCCTTAGGAAAGAGTGGAACGGGGTCAACAACATAAGGACATTGTGGTTGGATGATGGGGCAGGCTGGAGTGTGGGCCGCCAGGGGATTTGAAATATGGACAGTTGTGAATGAGGGCAGTGTGACATCCTCAGCCACACACACACACACACACACCCTCCTACAGCCACACACTCCACACACACTCCACACACACATACACCCACTCCACACACACATACACACACTCCACACACACACACACACACACACACACACACATACACACACACTCCACACAGACAGACATTCACACACCAGATGGGCTTCCAAGGATTAAGGCTATTCTATCCCCACTGAGCCTCACACAGAGCAGGGAGCAGAGGCACCGGCAGCCTGAAAGCTCCAGCCACGCCAGGTTCCACAGAGTCACTTCTTATTTTCTCCCAGACGGGGCAACTCAGGAAGAAAAAACATAACGCCGTCGCCACCAGATAGTGCTCTCAAAATCCCCCCACTTGATCTCATGATACTATAGTATCACCTTTTTGGCGGGGGTTTATATATAACGGCTATCACAAGAGCCTTTCCCGCCGCCATTATCGTCCGGCGGTAAATAGGAAGGAGTGGATCAGGGTGAATGAAGGGAAATCATATTTACCTGTTGAAGAGGTACAGGAGAGGCGGGAATAGCCGGATCAGCACATACAGTAGGGAGAAAGAGATAAAAGAACAGAGGTTAGCATTTTCATTCACACTGAACTTAAGCGGCACTTGAATGTGAAAATGCTCACATGCGTTTGGTGTTGTTGTTGTGGCACAGATGGTTTGAAAGGCAGAATACCTGAGGACATGCCCTCCTAAACATTCCCTAGTCAGTGGGCGATGCCTACACAAGCATATCGCGCATCAAAAACAAGCTGATTTGTCGATGTGGCACTAATTAGCATATCATTGATTATTCAGCGCGGGGTTCTTTGGGCTCGTCATTGGTTGTCATGGGAGTGATGGTGCTGTGAAATCATACTGACACGGATTAATAAGAAAGCACTATCTTGATTAGGCCAGTCGATGGAGTATAAAACTCACTCACCGACCCGCTCTCTCTCTCTCTCTCTCTCTCTCTCTCTCTCTCTCTCTCTCTCTCTCTCTCTCTCTCTCTCTCTCTCTCTCTCTCTCTCTCTCGTATCCACTCTTACTCTCTCGCTCTCTCTATGTCTCTCCCTCTTAGTTTCTCTGTTCATATCTCTCTCATTCACCGTCATTCACACAGATGTAAACACACACTCTCCGCCTTGCTTTGGGCACCGTCTCCATTTGACCTGTGTTAGTGCTGTTTGTGTTTCTTCTATGGAATATCCGGGGCCCAGCAGGAAATCAAGCAAATATCTGGGCCAACACGGCTGTTTGTAGAGTCAACACTGGCTTGGATCAGCGCTGGAGAACCAAAGAATGTAGCAACACTGCACTTCAATGCATCGCTCTGGGTGCCCCTGCCGTACAAGGGTTTCTAGGCTATATTTTGCCTGGAGAGAGAGAGAGAGAGAGAGAGAAAGAGAGAGAGAGAGAGAGAGAGAGAGAGAGAGAGAGAGAGAGAGAGAGACAGACAGACAGACAGACAGACAGACAGACAGACAGACAGACAGACAGACAGACAGACAGACAGACAGACAGACAGACAGACAGACAGACAGACAGACAGACAGACAGACAGAGAGAGAGAGAGAGAGAGAGAGAGAGAGAGAGAGAGAGAGAGAGAGAGAGAGACGGATGGACGTTTTCTGATGAGTTTAGCTTTTCCAGGTCGCAACGTAGCGGTAGCCGAGTGAGACATACGTTTTGCAACCTGAGTACAGTGATGTAGTACACTGCCAAAGCAGTAGGTGGCAGTAGGTGGCGAACATGAAGGCCATTTTCAACCAATCATGTGCCAATACACTTCCTGCAAAGAAAATGTCAACAAGGCGGGCGCCGCCATCTTTAAATGCCTATTTACCCAATGCAGCACTTATTTTTCAGCAAAGTGTAATAAACAAAACGGATACATTCACTGTGTGTTCTGCCTCTCATTTGTTGATGAAACAAAACTAACATCAACACAAGTGACCACCAAGAGCGGATAGTTTAGTCTCAAAAAGGATCGGCAATGTTGTTAGCTACATTGTTAGCTACATGCTAACATGACTGGAATATGCCAGTATAACAGTATAGCATTGTGGCTAGAAGCTAACGCTAACTCACGTTAACCAGCCAGCACCAAACTGATGATATCGGGAGCTATCAGTAGCTAGATAACATTAGAGACAACGCCGTGTGTATTAAACAAAGGTGAATAGATGACTGGGCCATTTTGTTTAATGCTTGTTAAGATTGAAAGAGGAGCTTGAGCTAACAGGGTCTGATAGCTAACGCTAGCTCACGTTAGCCAGCGGCAGTGCTCATGCAATCGGTAATGCTAGCAGAATGAATGGATGTAAACTTTATTTAACATATTGCATAATGGGTACAATACAATACGGCTCAATACAAACAATTGTTAAGGGAATGCAGACTGTTGTAGCTTGGACTGGGGTCCTTATAACAATAACTTGACAACACATGGTAGCTGCAGCTATTTGGGACAGCTCTGTTGTCACCGGAAGGGCACGCAGATGGTATCTACTGCGCATGGGCGTTGAGCAACAACGGCTCCGCGCAGATTACACAACATGTTGTCGGCGAGTTTTGGCGCTACTCCAAAACGGAAAACACAATTTAGCGTTTTCAGTAGGGCCACAACGTATCCGGCAAAAACGGCATTTCTATGTAATAGGGACAGCAAACGTATTCAAAAACATATAAAAACAAGCACAAAAACACTGTGTGTAACAAGGGAGGTGGTCTTCCTCACAACACAACCAATGAAGAACGGTTAAGGACCCCCTGCAGAGGCCCCAGCTGGCGCTCCTTGACTCATTTCCACTAACCAAGAGAAGCAATGGGGCAGAAGGACGAGGGCGCTCATGCGTGTTCTGCTCTCATCACCAGGCGCTTCTTTGGGCCCTAGCGTTCCATCGCAGTGCAAACAAACATCTAAAGACAGGCCAATGAGACCAGGGCCAAGCAATAGGGGGTATCTGCAGAGCCGCAGAGCCAGGCGTGGACGGGTTGGAGGCGGGGCTTCGTGGTCTGGACAAGTATTAGTGGTCTGGACAAGTATTTGCACTACTGCGCACCATTTTCAACTTCACTTTCGTCTCGTTTACATAGATCCCCCATTTTCAACTTACCTTCCCCCATTTTCAACTTAACTTTCGTCTCGTTTACATAGGTACATAGACAGTAATGTTACATCTAGACATTTATGACATACCAGATCTAGTAATAATAGAGTAAACTTGTACATAGACAGTAATGTTACATCTAGACATTTATGACATACCAGATCTAGTAATAATAGAGTAAACTTGTACATAGACAGTAATGTTACATCTAGACATTTATGACATACCAGATCTAGTAATAATAGAGTAAACTTAACTTTCGTCTCAGTAACAATGTTCAAGTGTTGAGTGCTACAGTGTAGGTTAGTTTATTAGGACAAGTGCATGACAGTAAGGTTAGTTAGGGTTAGATTTTTTTTTTTTTTTTTTTATTTATTCAGATAATGGTTGAAGAAGTGAGTCTTTAAGTGCATGACAGTAAGGTTAGTTAGGGTTTGATTTTTTTTATTCAGATAATGGTTGAAGAAGTGAGTCTTTAGTCGACTGCGAAATAATAGAGTAAACTTAACTTTCGTCTCGTTTACATAGGTACATAGACAGTAATGTTACATCTAGACATTTATGATTAGCCGACGCTTTTATCCAAAGCGACTTACAAGTTCTGTACGACAAGCCATCAGGAAGGGCACAACTCTTATCAGCTGAGTAACAATGTTCATAAAGTGTTGAGTGCTACAGTGTAGGTTAGTTTATTAGGACACGTGCTCCAGTCCACACGCATGCGCATACACATTGCGCACTCCAACACATAGCGAGAGAGCCCCCCCCCCCCTCATCCGCAATACTTGTCCAGACCACTAATACTTGTCCAGACCACGAAGCCCCGCCTCCAACCCATCCACGCCTGGCTCTGCGGCTCTGCTGATACCCCCTACTCAAGCCCAATTTAGTGGGTGTGTTGGTTGTGTGAATTTTTAGGCGTTGGTTTGCCTGTGTACAGTGTGCATGTGTGTGTGTATGTGTGAGTGTCTGTTTGTGTGTTTGGTTAAAGTATGCTTGTGTGCTTGTTTTGTAAAATTGTGGGATTATGTTTGATGTGTGAGTGCATGTGCTTAGATAAATGTGTCTCTCACATACAAACACAAACGCTGGGCTTTTCTCTCTACAATCACTGTGTTTCTCTCTACCTCTCTCTCTCTCTCTTTCACTCACCCCATCTCTTTTCACTAATGCTAAGAGTAGAGAGACAATGAGATGCAACGCAAGTAATACATCTAAGAGCAGAGTGATATATGTGGTGTGGGTATCGCCAGTAATACATCTAAGAGCAGAGTGATATACTGTAGGTATCACCAGTAATACATCTAAGAGCAGAGTGATATACTGTAGGTATCACCAGTAATACATCTAAGAGCAGAGTGATATACTGTAGGTATCACCAGTAATACATCTAAAAGCAGAGTGACATTGGTAACAGCAGTTATGTCTATATCTATACAGTACATTACGTCACCATAATTCAAGAGAGAGTAAGACAGTTTTCAACTATTTAACATTTTCTACTAAACCATTAAGTAAATCAACACAATTTCTCCGTGACACCATTTTAAGAGAAACACAAACTAATAGAAAACAAGAAGATCACAGCGCTGATGTGACAAGACACACACCGGTGTGGTAATTCTCAGCCCACCTCTCTACTGGAAATGCATTTAAATCTGGAAATGTTCGCTATTCAGGAGGAATACTTTGATGCAAATATATATATATGACTCTAAGTGAACAAGAGAGTGTGGGGTTGTGTTCACACAATAAACAACGCATCCTTAGAATTGGCTTTAATCTCATTTGGTTCACTCACAATGCGTGCAACCCACACAACCAGTGCTAAAACGGACTCAAAAGACACAAGAGACTCCCCGGCCCCTCCAGCATAAATAGACGATTTGCCTCGCTCTCTTCAAGAGAGCACATCCACTACCTGCCTTGGGTTGCATTGACTCACACCTCCATTGCCACTAGCCCCACCTTACCTTGACTGAACTACAAAGAGTTATTGATGAAGGGACAAGCGCTAGTTAATTTAATCGACGGAGGCTTTGTTTCTCGTTAAAAGGTCTTGTGTAAAAAGTCTTCATGGTTGTCACAAGCGTTTTATTTTCTGGGAGGGGGAGGGGGTGTAGCGGGTGGTGGCTGTAAGTAGTGTTTATAATTTTTGGTGCATCTGTGATGCCTGCACACAATGAGAGATTTAGATTAAAGCCAGTGAGAGAGAAAGCTCTGTGTGTGACTGACACAGCCCGGCTTGCATGGCTTCTTCACAGATGCGTAAACTGTATTCGTGAAGGCTGTCCAAATACGCCTCCGACGGCGTCTGTTTTTTTCTCCCCCTCTTACGACAGAGCGGGGAAGAAACAGCTGATAATGGGCTTGTCATTTAAGCTCCGGCAAATTCCATCTCTCAACTCTCCCAGTTCGGATAAACCTGAGATAAACAAGACACAAAGATGAGACAATTATCCCTGCTGAGTACTTTGAACATTGAAGGATCATTCTCACCAACAAAGAAGAAGCTGTCAAATGTGGCTAATGACGTTTATTAGAATACAACATCCAATAAAGATGCTACATCGCCTGTTGGAATTCCACATTCTTTATTTAGAAAATAAAGTAACAGCTGTAGTGTTCCATCTCGTTCCATGCCTACAACCCTGCATTCTACAGCAAAATGGGTTCACAGTCAAGTCCTCTTGGAGGCATGACTTTGACTATACAGATGGAGGGGAGCTTCAGATGAGGGGGGGGGGGCTTCTCTGTACAGTACTTATCTCTGTTGTGACCTGTGTATCTATCACATGGAGATTTTTTACATTTTTTTTACATTTCCGTTTTCTAAGCAGAACCATTGCTGCCTCTGCAAAAAATAGTTCCGAGCATATATCTGCTTAGAAAACGAAAATGTCTAATTATTTTTTTATTTATTTCTCCATGTGGTAAATACACAGGTCACATGTTTACAGGAAAGTTTTGGAGTTGTATTTGGAGTGTATTTTGTGACTGTTGGGAACTAGGCTACACTGGCACACCTACTTCCAGTGAATGACGCTAAGCTAGACTAACGGTGCGGCTGTTCCCTAAGCCTAATGCATGCACAGAGAAAAGGGTATGTATCTGCTTGTCTAACTCCAGGGTAGATGTCAAATACGCTAATTTAAGTTGGTGTGTTCCCTTAACCGGCTTGGGGGAAGACCCTTGTATTCCGACCCAGGTTTTAGGTCACTTTGCAAGAGATTCCATGAGTCTGCTGCGTGCAAACTAAAATAAGTCCTTCCAGTACTTCGAGAACCAGTCACTGGAGCGAGTTAAAAGTGGACCAGGGTGTGACACAGAAGTATTATAAGACGGTCATTTTCCGACCAGGGCTTCATAGATATACAGAGGTGATTAATGCAGAAGACCAACCCACCATATCATAGAGAATACAGTGGTGAGTGTTGGGCTGAGTGGTAAACAGAATCTAATGGCCTAAGTGTGGAGGCAGCAGTGTGCCTGTAAATTGTATCCCCATAATCCAGAATTGATAGGAAAACAAAACAAAGGAGAGAGAGAGAGAGAGAGAGAGAGAGAGAGAGAGAGAGAGAGAGAGAGAGAGAGAGAGAGAGAGAGAGAGAGAGAGAGAGAGAGAGAGAGAGAGAGAGAGAGAGAGAGAGAGAGAGAGAGAGAGAGAGAGAGAGAGAGAGAGAGAGAGAGAGAGCAAAATGCTGGGTGTATACTATCATGGATTTTAGTCTTGGAAGGGGTATTATTTCACACTAGATGGAGAGAAATTTGCAGACATATTTCTTTCATTTTTGGAGCTTTGTCCACCTCCATTCTCAACGTGTCGGAGTGGAGACTGACCGGCTGACTGAGGAGTTGTATGTTGACTACAAGTGTAGCATATGAAGGAGATTAGATAGACGGTCTCTCAATCTAATCTGGCAACATACTGTATATCCCCCCTAGAAAGCCCAGTTTAGTTAGTGTCACACTCACAATACTCAAAAACCTTTATTGTGGGGGAAATGGGAGATTAACAGGAGAAACTGGGAGCACCATGGGGAGAAAGGGTTAATTAAAAAAAGGGAGAAACCGTAAAAAAGGGTTGACAGGTATGTGTGTGGTGAGGTGATGAGTTCCTCCCAGAGAAGACACAGTAGGAAGGTGGAGAGGGTGGATAGGGTGGAGGAGGGAGAAAGGACAATATGAGGCCCAAACAACAACCCGGCTCTGTCTGAGAGGCACAGAGGAGATTGCTTCACGCTCTGTTTCTTCTGTGTGTGTGTCAGTGTGTATGTTTGCATGCATGGGGGAATATAAGTGTGTGTGTGTGTGTGTGTGTGTGTGTGTGTGTGTGTGTGTGTGTGTGTGTGTGTGTGTGTGTGTGTGTGTGTGTGTGTGTGTGTGTGTGTGTGTGTGTGTGTGTGTGTGTGTGTGTGTGTGTGTGTGTGTGTGTGTGTGTGTGTGTGTGCGCTGCATTTGGGGAATATAAGTGAGTGTGTGTATATGTTGTTTGTTTGTTTGTATGTGTATGTATATGCATGTACATATGTGTGTGTTTGTGCATGCTTCCATTCCTTTCATGTGTCATGCCGTGCCGTGTATACTCCAAAGGGAGCAGCAGACACAGTAGAGTTTGGAGAGGAAGCATGCGAGGCGACATGCTTGTCTCAGCTCTTTCACGTTGGCCTATGACTCTCATAAGACACATCACATTATCAGAGAAAACATAACAAAGTAACACAAACTCCTGATGAGTTGATGGGACATATAAAGTTCAGTCGGCCTCTGTCTCTCTCTTTCTCCCTCTCAGTCTCTCTCTCCCTTGCTCTATCTCTACCTCTCTCATTCACTCTCACACACACACACACACACACACACACACACACACACACACACACACACACACACACACACACACACACACACACACACACACACACATATACACGCACACGCACAGCCCATTAACAACCCCAATAAGCTAATGAAGGCTGGCTAAATCATGAGTTACTGAGCACCTTTAA
The DNA here is from genome assembly GCF_963971535.1 of Notolepis coatsorum. Taxonomy (NCBI): domain Eukaryota; kingdom Metazoa; phylum Chordata; class Actinopteri; order Aulopiformes; family Paralepididae; genus Notolepis; species Notolepis coatsorum. Next base: position 49,517,501 of record NC_140183.1, on the reverse strand, counting down.
CGCTTGGCTTTAATTGATCCAATAAGCCCATTAAGGGTTTGGGTGGAATGGTAAAACAAAGGGCAGGCCATTCTGCCCGGGAAGTCTGGCGGTGCTTCCTCAGCCTCCATCAATAACCTGACTGAGGACTGAGGAGGCACAATGGAAGCCAGACAAATGCATAATCAGACAAAGCCAGGTATTAGAGGAGAGGCCTTAGCCAGCAAACGCGGGAGTTTCTCACTAAACACAGAGGAGTGTTTTTCTCGCAGCAGCAAGCAGAAAATTCCTCAAAAGCATAAATGAGTGAATAACGGCCATGGCTTCTTTCTTAGCCAAAAGCTGTGTTCATTTAAAGGTAATTAAAAGTAATGTGGTGCTCAAAGTTAAAAGAAAATGAATAAAAGAGAAATAAGAAAGAAAGAAAAAAAGGTGTTCTTGAAAAGAAAAAAGCAGCAATATTTGGTTACAATTTTACCTATTTCAAGCCACGCCCCCCTTTTCTTGATCCTCTAACCCAGACCTGGGCAATTTACGGCCCGCGGCCAATCAGAACGGCATAACAAACTTCTTTGAGCAGGAGCACGCCGCAAGTCCGCACTCCGGAATGCGTTCCACTCGACACCTGGCTACTTTGCATAACACTCAGGTCGTCAGGTGTGTTCAAAAACGTCGTCAGGTGTGTTCAAATACGTCCTCACACACTGTATAAAAAGAGCATTAAACTCACCACTGTACCACTGTCTGCAGCTAACGATCCAAATGTCAGCTCACGCCAAGAAAAGAAAAGTTGATACAGAATGCCGAGTTTTCAACAAGATATGGACTGCTAAATATTTATTTACAGAAGTCAAACGCGGTGTGTTTAGTTTGTGGTACACAGGTCGCCGTATTCAAAGATTACAATTTGAATCGCCACTACGTGACCAAACATGAAGAGAAATACAATAACTTGTCGGATGAAGAGCGAGTGAGGGAGTCTGGTGCTTTACTAGCTAAACTGCAAAACCAACAAGGACTTTTTACAAAACTTTGCGCACCCAGAGAAGCAGCTGTCAAGACAAGTTATGTCATATCCCACAAAATCGCAAGAAGAAGTAAGTGTTTTTCTGACAGAGTTTATTAAAGAGTGTTTGTTGGACTCTGCGGCACTAATATGGCCGGAGAAAAAGAGCGCATTTGAGAACGTGCCACTCTCCCGACGCACTGTAACAAGGAGAGTTGAGGACATCGCACACAATCTGGAGCTTCGGCTGAAGAACAGAGCGGTCAACTTTGACTATTTTTCCCTGGCTTTGGATGAGAGCTGCGATGTACGTGACACTGCCCAGCTGCTCATATTCTTACGTGGGATAACTGCAGACTGTAAAATCACGGAGGAGCTGGCAGCCATGCAGTCAATGAAAGGGACAACAACCGGGAGTGATTTGTTCACGGAGGTAAATGCATGTTTGGACAAGTTGGGACTTAAATGGGACAAGTTGGCTGGTGTGACAACGGATGGTTGTCCAAACCTGACGGGGAAAAATGATGGACTTTTGAAGAGAATGCAGGATAAAGTGACAGAAATTAACCCTGGGCAGAAATTGACATGTTTGCATTGTATTATACATCAGGAGGTGTTGTGTAAGTCAGTGTTAAAAATGTTGTTGATGTTGTAACTAAAGTAGTTACTTCATCAGGGCGAGAGCATTGAATCACAGTTTGTTGCACTTTTGGAGGAAACACACTGTGACATAAGCTACCACACATCTGTCAGGTGGCTTAGCCTGGGCAAAGTGCAAAGTGCAAAGGGACCTGAGAGAGGAGATTCTGGAGTTCTGTGTGAAGAAAGGAAAATACATCCCACAGCTTTCAGATGCAGACTGGCTGGCAGACCTTTGTTTTGCTGTAGATGTGACTGCACTACTCAATGAACTAAATGTCAAACTGCAATGCAAGGGCCTTTTTGTGCATGAAATGTACAGCACAGTGAAAGCTTTCCTTTCAAGCCAAATGAAGGACAACAATCTTACCCACTTGCCAACACTGAAGGAAGCCACACTATCAGCTGATCACCTCCACAGATACTCATCCAAGGTAGAAGCACTGCATGGTGAGTTTTCAAGGCGAGAGTGAAATGCACATGGTTTCCTCTCCCTTCACCTGCAATGTGGATAATGCACCCAGTGATGTTCAGATGGAACTCATTGACCTGCAGTCTGACACACTTCTGGCAGAGCACTTCAGGTCAGTCTCACTGCTGGATTTCTACCCTTCTCTCAAAGAGGAGAACTTTCCACACATGAGGCATGCTCAGAAGATTCTAGTCCTCTTCGGATCTACCTACATATGTGAACAGACATTCTCAGTGATGAAGTTCAACAAATCCAGATACAGATCCTCTTATCACTGATGATCACCTCTCAGATGTCCTTCGCATATCCACCTCGGATATTCAGCCAGATTTCAATGCACTTGGTTCAAGCCCAAGCCAGACTGGATTTATTTTACTGAACGAGTAAAAAGTTACACATAGGCCTACTGTACACAGGCTTTTAACATACTGCAAAACATCTCTTCAGTGTTTGCGAAGATTAACAAGTTGAAAATAAAATGGAACACTGATGTAATGATTGTTTTAGTTTTTACTGTTTATTACTTCTATATTTCTATATGTTTATTGAATCTTCTGATTACCAGTAGCAGCTAATCAAAATATATAATCCCTCCTATAGTTACACATACACAGTCATCATATCTCTCCTAGTTACTCATACAAGTAAAAATAACTGAAGAAAATCTAAAGCATGTATTGCTGATGTATAAAGTTTATAAATTGCATGTCTTTTAACATACTGCAAAACATCTCTTCAGTGTTTGCGAAGATTAACAAGTTGAAAATAAAATGGAACACTGATGTAATGATTGTTTTAGTTTTTACTGTTTATTACTTCTATATTTCTATATGTTTATTGAATCTTCTGATTAGTAGCAGCTAATCAAAATATATAATTGACTACTTTTTACAATGGGAGATAATGAATATTGAGCAGAATTAAGTTCAAGTTATCATTGGTTCGGCCCTCCAACAGAGTTCAGGTTTCTTATGTGGCCCCTTGTAAAAATGAATTGCCCACCCCTGCTCTAGCCGCATCCCTCGGACAGCAACCGCCGTGATTAGAGGATCAGGAAAAGAGGGCGGGCCTTGAGATAGGTCCATTGCAACACATATTGCGCAAAAACCGGGAAACTTCCAAGCCTCAGATGTCAAAACAAGTTGTTCAAATCAACGCTGTCCTCCATCCCCACTTCATCACATTACATGTTGTTGCATAAGACATAGCAGGACAGGGTGGGGCGGACAGGCTGACGCAAGCCAGCCTCGGAACAAGCCGATACAAATCCACAGCCGTGAAAATGTTACAAAAGTGTTGTCATTGAGGAAAAACACAGAGCACACCGGTAGCCTGGAACGCCGCCGCCTAAAACTACACAACTCATCATCGTCATTTAAGATGTACAGGGAGGGATGTGGTGAAAGTCGGAGGTGTGGAAAGGCGAAGCGATGAGATGGGTGACCCTTGACCTTTCCCTCATCCAAACCCATCCTCTTCACACCACACCTCCGTCCTCTAGGGAGAGATAAAACTTCTCCTGCCACGCTGTCCCCGACCAAGCCCTATACCTCCCCCTGCCTCCCCCCAGGTCATAAAGCACCCAGCCACAGACAGGATGGAGGGAGAGTTATCGATACGCCAGTCAATCCATCCACTTCTGTTTCCTCCCTCCATAGGCAGCCAACCATAAAGTCAATACGGTATCCATCAGGCAAATAGACTGCCAGCTAGCCAGGGTCAAGAGATGGTTTATGGACGAGCAGTGTGTGTGTATGTGCATGTGTGTGTGTGTGTGGGGGGGGGGGCACAAGACACTACATGTAGCAGAGTAGCCCTGCCTAGAGCCTAATAAGTCTAATATCTCCCTTGGCCTGAAACCTAGCAAGCCTGATATCTCTCTTGGCCTGAAACCTAGCAAGCCTGATATCTCTCTTGGCCTGAAGCCTAGCAAGCCTGATATCTCTCTTGGCCTGAAGCCTAGCAAGCCTGATATCTCTCTTGGCCTGACGCCTAGCAAGCCTGATATCTCTCTTGGCCTGAAGCCTAGCAAGCCTGATATCTCTCTTGGCCTGAAGCCTAGCAAGCCTGATATCTCTCTTGGCCTGAAGCCTAGCAAGCCTGATCTCTCTCAGCCTGAAGCCTAGCAAGCCTGATATCTCTCTTGGCCTGAAGCCTAGCAAGCCTGATATCTCTCTTGGCCTGAAGCCTAGCAAGCCTGATATCTCTCTTGGCCTGAAGCCTAGCAAGCCTGATCTCTCTCAGCCTGAAGCCTAGCAAGCCTGATATCTCTCTTGGCCTGAAGCCTAGCAAGCCTGATATCTCTCTTGGCCTGAAGCCTAGCAAGCCTGATCTCTCTCAGCCTGAAGCCTAGCAAGCCTGATATCTCTCTTGGCCTGAAGCCTAGCAAGCCTGATCTCTCTCAGCCTGAAGCCTAGCAAGCCTGATATCTCTCTTGGCCTGACGCCTAGCAAGCCTGATATCTCTCTTGGCCTGAAGCCTAGCAAGCCTGATATCTCTCTTGGCCTGAAGCCTAGTGAGCATAATATCTCTCTTGGCCTGAAGCCTAGCAAGCCTGATATCTCTCTTGGCCTGAAGCCTAGCAAGCCTGATCTCTCTCAGCCTGAAGCCTAGCAAGCCTGATCTCTCTCAGCCTGAAGCCTAGCAAGCCTGATATCTCTCTTGGCCTGAAGCCTAGTGAGCATAATATCTCTCTTGGCCTGAAGCCTAGTGAGCATAATATCTCCCCTGGCCTGAAGCCTAGCAAGCCTGATATCTCCCTGGCCTGAAGCCTAGCATGGGTAATATCTCCCTTGGTCTGAAGCTGAGGTGGTAGATGGGAGTCTACATGCACATCAATCTCACATGCACACACAAAACAATATGCCACCAGTGAGCATGCACAAAATTACGCCCAACCATGACATCCATTATATGATCTCCCAATCTTTATTTCAATCATTCAGGGCACAAACACAAACATAATGAATACATGATAAATAAATAAAAAGTACAACAAATAATAATAATAATAATAATAATAATAATAATAATAATAATAATAATAATAATAATAATAATAATAATAATAATAATAATAATAATAATAATAATAATAATAATAATAATAATAATACAATATACAATAAGTGCAATCATAATACAAATAAAAAATTAAAAAGTACAATCAATTAAAACAATTACAGATTATGGTGGAATAGTTGGTGATCAAGGATTCTAAACTGACCAAAGGATACCAAAGTATTGAGCCTTATAGTTTGTTGTATGATGTTCTGTGTGTCAGGAGCACAAAGCTAAAAGCAGACTTCCCAAGTTCAGTACAAACTCTAGTGATTGGAATGTGTACTATAGGGTCCAGACATCCAATCCAGCAGAGAAGATAAATTGGGCAATCTCCAATTATAGCTTTATACAAAAACAGATGCTAATGCCGCTCTTGCCTCTCTGCTATGGAGGACCATCCAACCCCATTATACAGGACAAAATGGTGAGTACCATAACTATCACCGGTGATAAATCTAATGGCTGAGTGGTATATGGAGTCCAAAGGTCTAAGGTTGGAAGCCGCCGCATGTCTATAAATTACATCTCTGTAATCCAACAAAGATAGGAACACTGCTTCAACACCTTTCTTTCTGCTAATCATAGGGAAGCTGGCTCTATTCCTATACAGAAAGCCAATCGTTGCCAGAGTTTACTGGCAAGAACGACTACATGATGAACAATTTTCATCAAGCCAGATACCAAGATATTTATTCTGAGACTCTCTCAATGTCAGATCCATTCACAGTAGAGATATGCAAGCAAGTCATTGCGCACAACATATTTGGCTTTAGAAAACAACATATTATGTCTTACTAGCATTTAGCACCAATTTGAGAGTAATAAATTAATCTAGCAAAGCATTAAAACAGAGCTGCAGACTCTCAGTGGCCAGTTTCATAGAATCAGTGTCATAGAATACAATAGTAGACAATAGTGTTATCCGTGTTATATGAACTGTTCACAGATGAGACAATATTATTAATATAGATAGTAAATAAAACGGGGCCCAGGTTTGATCCTTGTGGGACTTCTTTCGTAATGGATAGAAAATCTGAACAGGAAATTCCTGTTTTCACACATCGAAGTCTCTCAGGCAAGTAACTTTTTAACCAATTGCAAGCATTTGTAGCAAAGCCTACAGTATACTATGTAGGGCTGTACCGAATGTAATTTTTTAACATTCGAAGCTGCGATTGAAGTATTCGAACGAAGCGTCGAATGTCTATACAAAAAAAATGTAATAAAATAAAAATGTATAAACTAAATCCTCAATTTGAATAAAGTGATTAATCTGATTAAATTAGTATTTTTATTTGATTAAATCAACTTTCTTTAATGAATATAACTAATCAGTTTCATCAACATAAATAATCCAATAAGGGCACGTTGGTATGAAAGTGATGGTGACGTCTTATAGTATAATATTATAATATTAGTGTAGCATAATCTTTAACTGCAACTGTGAAGAAAACCCCCATTGGTTTAAACAGATTGAATAGACAAAAAAAAAGATTAAAAAAAATAAAAAATAAATTTTTAAATTCGAATGTTGATTTAGAATTCGAATGTCAACATTATGATCGAAGCTTCGAAGCATTCGGTACAGCCCTAATACTATGTAATCTTTGCAATATAAGAGAATGGTCAACTGTGTTGAATGCCTTTAACAGATATATATATAGGTCAGAACAGTGTTTTCTTCTATCAAGGGTGGATACTATGTAATTTATAACTAAAGAAGTGGCTGCAATTGTGCTATGCTTTTCTCTAAACCCTGATTGGTGTAGACTTAAAACAGAATACTTTGAGAGAAATGCTTTAAGTTTTATTATTATTATTTGTTTTACTAATGATTCCAGGATTTGCTTTGCTAGACAGAATAACTTTGAGATATTTATTACACAGTATTACACAACTACCGTATAATAATGCTGCATTATGTGCCCAATGACGTCACAGTTCATGGCTTTGGACTGACCATACCAGAGGTGAAACGGAGAAAGTCTTCCACCGTAGCCTATCGAATGAAGATAAACACTGCATAAAATATTGCATATATCTTATTCAATATTGTATTGAGAATATTGTATGTTTGTAAATGTGAGATAAAGTGATGTGAAAGAAGTTTCACACACACATGACAAATATTTTGAAATAAGGCAGTAAATCCTCGACATAAGCTGCATTTCATTAAAACAATCATCTCCAGATGGCCTGATTTCTTCACTTGATGTAAGACAAATATATTTAAGACTGTACATGATTACATCAAATTAAACTAAATGTGTGGATGTGTAGACAGATTCATTTAGATGAAATACAAAAAAAACTGTCCACAGATTTTTTAAATCGGGCTCCAAACGATCTTCAAATAAACATACTCATTCTCCATGTTCATATTATCCTTCGGTTTGGCCTTGATTGTACTAATTGGGATCTGTTCCATGTCTGGTCTGAATTTGTGTATCCTTTGGAGTGTTTATGTGCATGTTATATACATAAAAAGACTAAATGAGTCAGCATGCATTATTTATATCTGCCAATTCAGTCTCCATTAATACAATTTGGGAACGGGCTACTCTGCTGGCTGGTTTCATTTCCCCAAATAGATCCATCAGTACATTCTACATAGTACGATTAAACAACAAACCTCTAGTTGTATGTGTATGAGAAGAGAGCTACTGCATATAGAAGTAGCCTAGGCCCACTACATACAGTAACGAGTATGCACATCAGCCTGTGTGACTCCATTTAAACCATTAGGCCTCTACTTCCATCAGTGTGTTTTCATTCCCCCCCCAAACGTGCCTGTGTTTTGGGTGATCTCGATAAAAAACACCCACATTAGGTCCTGCCCTCAAACTGAATAAGGTTTCATAAATCAAACACTGGCGACCATTTCTACGATGAGGGCAAAGGAGTAACTCCCCAAGGAGTATGATAAGTGTTAAGTGTCTCTTAGCGTCGAGCCGAGAGAGGGGGTTAAAGCGCCTCATTTTAGCTGCTAACCTCTCTGGGTGACCTCCCCCACCTCTCCTCGGCTACGTCTACAGTCAATCTGCCACCTCTTACCTCTCCGGCGCTACATCCTCTCTGAGGTGACAGGCCGACTCTCCGGAGAGCAGACCCCGAAGACAAAATGGCAGCCGTGGGACAGAGTGACGGGGGCAGACTAGAAAACTGTGTCTATCTTGTGGCGGAGGGGCACTATGAGAGCACGGGGGGAGAGAGAGCAAGGACGCTTCACACACACACAGGTAAATCATAGTGGTCTACTACTATTTCTGACACGTGCAGGTAAGCAAGTAGACAAATAGCCAGGTAGAGATGTTGTACGTCTTACAAGCCAAATGGAGACAGACAGTGAGAAGCATGCGAAAATGCACAAGTCTGTGTGAGTGTGCATGCGTACACACGCACACACACACACACTTCTTCAATCTCACATGCACACACAAAACAAAATGCCACCAGTGAGCATGCACAAAATGACGCGCAACCATGACATCCATTATATGATGCTGGCTGGCAGGGATCAGTAGTCACACTGGCCTGACGGAGGAGCGGGCAGCAGAGAGAGACCTAGCATACACACAGCTCTGCCCCCAGGCCTCCATGCTGTTCTCTCTCTCTCTCTCTCTCTCTCTCTCTCTCTCTCTCTCTCTCTCTCTCTCTCTCTCTCTGACTCATCGCTGGGAGTCATGTTACCAGCCACAGATCGCTGGTCTCAGATTCCAGAGACAACAAATGACTCGAGATGTCCTGACTCCTCTACACGCCCGGGGAATGGTGGATAAGAAGGGGGGGGGGGGGGGGGGTGAGAGAGGGTGAGAGAGAGGGAGAGATGGAATGGCGAGTTGGAGAGCCACACACACACACATACAGATGTGGAGAAACAAGCAGGCAGGCAAACAAAAAGTAATCAGAGGAACACATGTCCACGCACGCACGCACGCACACACACACACACACACACACACACACACACACACACACACACACACACACACACACACACACACACACACACACACACACACACACACACACACACACACACACACACACACACACACACACACACATACACACACACACACACACACACACACACACCATGGTAGATCATGGTCCACATCCGTCTCAGACTGTGTGTGGGTGTGTCAGAGATCATTAAAGGTATTCTGGCTGGGGCAGTGGGATCACAGGGTTGCGGGTCAGAGGTCAACCCCCCCCCCCCCCCCCCCTCCTCCTCCCCTCCACACCCACATACATACATTCCCTGGAGGGCAGGGTCTAATCAGGGCTGTGTTTACATCTATTCCTCCTCCCGCTCCACGTGCCCCGCTGATCTGACACTAGTATTCCAACAGGTTGACTCACTCTCCAGGCTAGAGGAGGGGCCCCCCCTTCACTACTACTGGCCCCTATCCATTCAATATAAGCAGGGCCCTCCGGCACTGGGGAAGCTCCTACCAGACAGACCAGGTGAGACAGTCTGGAATAGGTTATCGTCATTCATTTTACTGTTATTTTAAAGGCCAAATCGGTGATCCCGGTAGCCAAATAAGAAATAAGAAAGGAGGCATGTTTTTATTGTAGTTGATTCACTGCATGTCTTCCGTGGCTGTACAATGTTTGCTTGCATTAGTCGTGCTTGTAAACACAGGAGTGAAACCAATTCATAATGAAAGTTAAGAAAGTTCCAAATAAGTATATTTTCCATCTCCAGATGGAAAAGACTCATCCATAGTGTGTGAATAAACCTCACAATGATATCGTCATAAAAGAATCGCTGAGTTTGCTTTTACAGGGGAAAACAGATTGAGAAATTGTGCTTGATTGCTTTAATCCTGATTGCCCTGGGGTCTCTCCATATTGCAGTTGGTTTTGCTATGATAACAGTGGAAATGTTCTGCCTATCTTACAAAGGTGTAATGACAGAAGCTGTTTTTAGTCCTAATTGACCTTTAGCCAGCCTGCTTGTCCCATGGGAAAGGGCTAAGCTAGGCTGTGGCAGGCTAATATATAGCTGAAACACTATTGAGGCTGTGTGTTAAATGGTCTGCTGGCAGGCATCTATGTGGACGCCTCAGGAACAGGAGGTGAGCAAAGCCTATGGGGTTGGTCTATCAACTGCCCAACAGCGGGGGGAAAAGATCATGATTACCTTGGGAGAGGTCGTATTGTGTGGCCTTCGATTTACCCACAGAGCTAATATGTAGCTTTTATAATAGTAATTTAAGCCTTCGATGGAGGACACAGTCCATTTGAGAACTCCATTAGATGTTTGTCTTTCAGCCATGGAATCTGGGGTCCATACAGAAGAAGATGGAAGATTTTACAACCAGCTATAATGAACCAGTGGGAGTGGGCCATTATGTTGAATCTAGACTAGACTATTGGAGTGAAGGGGAGGGGACTGGGGAGGGGGTGGAAAGATGCTGGGCAGGATAATGTTTGTCAGCTGCAACACGTCCTAATTGATGGTCCACAGTGCTGTGTTGTTGTTGTTGTTGTTGTTGGACATGCGGCTGACGCTAAACGCTGATTAGCGTGGTCTCTGAAGCCTCTGCTGTGGCCGGTGGAGTGTGACTCCAGCTTGGTTTTGGTTTACAGAGCTAGACGCTCGCTAGTTTATCTTCTGGACCGACAACCACTTCACCACGCTGTGCTGTTGTTCTTGTCTTCCTCTGTGAGACGCTCTCTCTCTCTCTCT
>NC_140183.1:49459368-49504368 GCF_963971535.1 Notolepis coatsorum | reverse complement strand
TAAAAAACATGCAAACAGTTTTTTTGGTGTTTAAATGCAGACATGAGTTAGTCAACCATTCAGTGACCGATGTCATTACCGCTGTTAACTTGTTTGCAGCTTGCTGCTTGGTTTCTGCATGGACATAAATTACCGTATCATCTGCATACATCTGGATGTCAGACTTATTGCATACAGCTGGAAGAGCATTAATGTATAAACTAAACAACAGCGGTCCCAATATAGATCCTTGGGGGACACCAAAACCACAGCTAAGGGCAGAGGATAGCTCACCATTTGCCCTTACTCTCTGAGTTCTACCTTCAAGATAAGACTGTCTGTGTGGGGCTTACTGTAGCCTAGTGTCGCCGCACAGCTGCCACATCTGACTCAGTAGTGCAGAGAGAACGTATGTTAATGCAGCCTTACATGTACCTCCACCTCTTCCTCAGAGACACTTTTTTTTTTTAAACTTTATTTTTTAGCGTTTATCGCTTTTCTGGTCAAGCATGACCGACAGATATAGGGTGAAACGGGATATAGATCAGGGGAAGACATTCTGGGAAATGACGGCGGGTCCGGGAATCGAACTCGAGTCCCCCAGATCCGTGACGCAGCACGGTTTTCCCTGACGCAGAAATAGCGCCGAGATATGCGGTGAGCTACTGGAGCTCCCCCTCAGAGACACTCTTAACGCACTCACACACACAAATATACCACACTCACACCCTGGAGACAAACATCTGCTTCTTAATTAGGGCCCAGAGTCGGAGTGTGTGAGACGTGCCGGGAAAGTAAAGGGGAAAACGAGAATAGAACGGGAGGAGGGGGGAGGGCGGAGGGGATGGTAGTAAAAATGTTAAACCCTGCCATTATCACCTCCTAGCTTGAGCCTCGCCACTGGGGGTGGTACTGCCAACAGTAACAAACAGGGAAACTATAGAGAAGTATGTGGTTAGTAAACACAACATTCAAAGTTGCCTCCCACCCCTCCTCCCTGGCCTGGCTCATGACATTCAGATCAAACTGTCAAACTAGGCATTGCTGATCGAATATGAATTAGGATCCAGCAATTGCACATCATATTTCTTGCTAAAATGTTTGTCCGAAACATAAATGGTAAATGGTAAATGGCTGCTTTTTTATATAGCGCTTTTATCAAAAGCGCTTTACAATTTGTTACTCACATTTTACCCATTCACTCACACATTCACACACCGATGGTGTTGGCAACCATGCAAGGTGCCAACCTGCTCATCAGGAGAAATTAGGGGTTAAGTGTCTTGCTCAAGGACACATCGACACGCTGCCCGGGAGGAGCGGGAATCGAACCGGGAACCTCCGGATTGCCAGACGACTGCTCTACCTAGGGCTGTCGTGGTATGACATTTTCCCACGCGGTTGTGTGTGTGGCTAATCACCGCGGGATGCAGTGGTACCACACTTCTATTCAAAAGAAAAAATATGTTTTCACTTTTATTTATTTATTTTTAATATACCTGTATATTTTATTAAGACATGCAAGTTTACCCGCGATCGTGATTAGACAAAAATTCTAGGTCGTAGGAGTCCCGAAACTATTTTAAACATGTTTGATAATCTATCCATTTGTCCCTCAACGTTCTGAAATATGATAAGTAGATTAGGGTGTTGACTGCTCCTTTAACACATTGTGCGCCATAAACGGCGTAAGTCGCTATTGCCGGCCCTGCCATGCATTGAACGCCAACAACGGCGTAAATAGTTTTTGGGATCAATATTTCATTTTTTCGCCATGGCATTCATAATTCATCCAGCCTCCCTCCGGACTGCAGCGGCACCCTGTCTGAGATTGCAACGCCTCAATGCCGCCGCCTGGTGGATGGTCGGGCGAGTTACACTCATGCTAAACCGGAGGTGGCAATCGGTGCATCAAGGGAATTCCTCCGGCAGTAATATCTTGTTACGTGAGTCCAGACACTCAAGTGCATTTGGATCGCTTTCGAAACGCAATAATCGATATGATTTCGGCATTTATTGCGCCATACAAACCGGAAATGGATATAGGAGATCAACGTCAAATAATTGGGATCTTTTTCCTCCAGTCTCATCGGCGAACGGTAAGAGGACACTAACGTTATTTTCAGCTCGATTGTCCATCTCTTTGTTTGCAATCAGTCTGATCAATATATCAACCCATACTGAATAAAGCCGTTACTGACGATCAAGGAATTCTAAACGACCCCCCCCCCCTTTCCTTCACGCATGAAGAAGCATAATGTATACCGATCATATACATTTGAATTTTTTAATATAGCGTGTATAGGAAAGAAACGCCAGGCCTATAACTAGCGTTTTTGGAATTACAACAGAAAAGCTTAAAAACATACTTATATTCTAGACGGTATTAACACAACACAATGTATGAATGAAAAAATATAACGTTCCCACATCCGGAACGATAGATAATCGATGAATGGGCCATAGTAATGCAGATATAGCTATAATATTTAAAAAGTTATAGCCCTGCAAAGAAGGTAAACATCTCCATAGGCTCACAGCGCTGGCAGACTGGGTATAATGATGGGCACAATGCCCGGCGCCCAATGTGTTAAGAGTGATGCGTTGTTAAAACTAACGTTATTTGAGCGAACATTTAACGTTATTATAAAACTATTTTAACGTTAGTGAATTTGAATGCACATACATAGCTAGTTAAATATCACAACTTGTGTCATTGTTCATAATTGGGGGAAACTAGCCAATAGCTAACGTTATAGATAGCTAGCATATAGCTAACGTTATAGATTGCAAACAAAGCTAACGTTATCCAGTTGACATTACAGATCATAATATCTATGATAGCGTTAACGAAGTGAGAGTAGGGATTAGGGAACAGGGCTCTACAGTGCGACCATATTGCTCGCATATGCCCCTAAAAATATGTGTGTGCGAACCTGAAAAATCAATTACGCGCACGGCGTGCGAATGCAGATTACAGCCTCTTTCGTTCTTTTTTTTCTCCACTGCAAGAATCGTTAAAAAACTACAAGTCCCACAGTTCACAGTCGCATAAACGTTCCAATCACAGTAGAGTTTCACACACACACACACATACACACTCCTGTCTGCAACAGCGGGGGAGTCAGACTGAGAGAGAAGCAGCGCTGTTTTAAGTGAGCATGGTCTATTGAATTGATTGATTGGTTGATTGCTAATTTTATTACTGTACGCCTGGTTTCAAACTGGTTAAGTTTAGGCTAAAAAAAAAAAAAAAAAAAATAGGGCGAAGAAAACTTTTTTTTTCTTATAGGGCAAAGAAAACGTTTTAATTTGTTTTACCTACTTTCTATAGAAGCATCTAAGAATGAAGTTCTATAGAAAGTAGGTCTGCATCCCCTTAACAATTGTGTGTATTGAGCCGTACTGTATTGTACCCATTCTGCATCTGGTAATACAATTTTCAATCAATCAATCAATCATTCCAATAACCACTAACTTCATAATTAAAAACTAAAGAAAAGTTGGATGTGTTAGTTGGTTGGATGTCTTAGTTGAAAGGCAGTTGGATGTGTTAGTTGGTTCGATGTCTTAGTTGAAAGGCAGTTGGATGTGTTAGTTGATTGGATGCCTTAGTTGAAAGGCAGTTGGATGTGTTAGTTCCTATAACACACAGTTGGATGTGTTAGTTGGTTGGATGCACTTCAAGCTGCTTCCAATAACACACAGTTGGATGTGTTAGTTGGTTGGATGCACTTCCGAGCTGCTTCCACATGGAGGCAACTTGTCTTTTTTGTAGTTGTGGGAACAAATTTTTCTGGCGGATGGTTTTTTCAATAAATCTTCGATTAATGTGTGTTTATTGTATAGCAATAAGGTTGGATGAATGTGGCAGTTGTATAAAAGCATTACACCACTTGCAGTTGTGATTTGTGAACAATAAACCATGCCTAGGGGGGTCTAACGACCACCCCTAGGCATGGTTTATTGTTCACAAACCACTCCTGCGCGTGATGTAATGCTTAAGTAGCTCATGTTCACAAATATTGAACAAACCTTCCTAGGCCATAGAAATAATATAAATAATATGAAATTCTTAATTTGGGTAAATACTTAGCCTGCAAACATAAGGCTGTTCTGACATCACAAAAACTGTTTTTAATGCATCTGTATATCAACTACAATATGAGGTTCACTCTGGCATTTCCATGTCATGAACCACACAGAGTCTTGGAGCAACGAACATCCGCTTGAACTCCGCTCCTTTCCCGCCTCGTCGTGTAACAGGGAAGCGTACAGGCAACACGGAACAGTACAGGGACGGCTCCATTTGCCGTTGCTGTACGACACAGTGCTGGTCAATGGAAACGTGCCAATATAATCACCTCCTCTGTTCCCTGATGGGCCTGTCAAAAGGAAACATGCCCCAATATTAGGATGTCAATCAGCAGTGGTCTGCTCGCTCCACTGAGTGAGCTAACGGTTTCTGCTAACGGGGTTCCACCGTTTGACAAGACACTGCCTTACTCAGCAGCAGGCCACCGTGTGATGGCAAGCTTTAAGCACAGGTAGGTCAACGGGGACTTGGGGTAAAAACACTCATTTTACACCAACGACCCTGGTTAAATGTGGGTTGTTCTTGACCCCGGTCCGTCGCGTGTTGAGGAGTAATCCATAGGGATGTTCGATATTGGCTTTTTTACCGATATCCGATATACCGATATTTTCCAACTCTTAATTTCCGATACCGATATCAACCGATACCGATATATGCTGGGTCCCCCCCCCCCCCCCCCCCCCCAAACAGAATAATTGCAGGTAATTAACATTACTTATTACATGGCGTTTTAACATTCGCCGAAATGCTTGATTGTGATTGGTCAATAGCCCCAGACAGCTGTGAATTATTTTTCGATAACCACCGGTGATTATTGTTTTTCGCAGCTGGAGTAATCAAGCCCACTGACACACACTGTTTCAGCTGCTCAGCATATGCACAGCTGCATTCAGTCATCAGTGCAAGCTGCCGGCGATGACAGCGGGAGCGGCAGAACAGAACTGGGTCTGCATTTGATCTCGTAAAATGAATTAGGTATATTGTTAGTAAGTTAGCCATAATAATAATGTATGTAATGTATAGCCTATACTCTGTCATTGTAGCAAAATAATTGACCTTTGCTGACGTTTAAAACACCTCGGCGAGGCGCCTCGGTATTTTAAACTCCGTGTCGGTCAATTATTTTGTGACAATGACCTCGTAGCTATACATTATCCCTTACATATCTCTTGTTGTGGAATTAACACAACATTATGCATACTTTTGACAATAAATAAAATCTGAATTTGTTCTTACTTGCTTGCCTGGGTATTGTTTTTTTTCTTTTTAAACCGATACCGATCATTTCCGATATCACATTTTAATGCCAATATCGGTAGGTCGATATTATATATCAATATATCCCTAGTAATCCACGTACCCAAGTTTATTTCCAGTAATTGTCACATACTAAATGGGTTGGTAGATTTAGAGGTCCAATCTGTGATCAAAACAAATCACCTGTGTGATTTCATTCTCTACTTGATTTGCTGAGCTATTATAAGGACTAACACTAGACAACAGGTAAATGTAGGATTTTTTTTTATTGGATTGGATTGGATTGGATGTTTGTTTACATCGGCAATGTTTGCAATATTTTCCATCTACACACACAGTGTCAAATTAAGTATGACTGTGAACACACCTGACATTTATGTGGCAAAAAAATATCCATATCGGGGCATTGACAGTCAATCAAAAGTGGGAGCATATACCTCCACTGTTCAACGTGGCAGATGACGTGACGTGTCACTCTGCTGAGTTTACGGTACTCAGTCACCAAGGTAGGACCTGTGTCGCAACCCCTGTTCTTGACCTGGGCCGGTGTCCCAGGTCAATCAACACAGCGTGACCCATTTATACCCACAGCTGATGCACAGTTATTCTCAGGTTATAGTGGCAGGAAGGGTGTGGTGGTTACAGACTAGAGGAGCCGGTGCATGGTGTGAAACGTGGCTACCCCGGTTCCCATCCAGTAAACAATCTCATGTTTCATCTCCCATTCCCTCCGTCTGTTGCAAGAGGAAGGGTCTTGATCACATTGTATTGATGTTCTTAGCAACAGGAATTAATATTGAGACATAACTCAGCTCTGGTTTTGATTTATTCAAAACAAATAATATTTTATTTGGCGATAAAAGAAAAAAGAACGAAAAATATCACAAACAGCATTTTCACATTATTGTTCTGTTTCATGGCCAAATGTAATAGTGGTTTTGAGCTGAAGAAATGTATGAGGAAACAGCAGCTTGTTTTGAGTACCGGGGGGAAACTAAACATGTCTGGTTTGATTAAGACCATATAAAACTCATCAAATTATGGCTTTAACTCATTGACTGCCGGGGATTAGCCATGGCCCTGTGGTAGCATTGCCACGCTTTAAAAGATAGGACTGAGTCACCTTGTTTGTAGAGCTATAACTATATTCTATATTATAGCTATGGATACAATACTATGGCCCATTTGACATCACCTATCTATCGTTCAATATGTAAGAAAGAATACTTTTTTTCATCCATACGTTCCCGTGTTATACCGTGGTGAATATAAGTATGGTTTTAGAGCGGTCTAGGGTAATTCATGAAGTGCTGAGTTATAGCCGTATACGTCAATTCCACTATAGACGTTGCCATTTCTTGCCTGTATATGCTATTATCCCGAAATCAAATCTATATCATATTATTATATTATATCGTATTATGTTCCATCATGAATGCATGAAAGGGGGGGGGGGGGGTCGTTTCTGATTATTTGATTGTCCGTAACGCCATTCGCATTGAACACTAAAAACGCTTATCAGCCCGATCGGTATCATTGCATTGCAGGATCAAGCTAAAATGTACGTCAAATCGTCCTTACCTGTGATCGGGAGTATTCCAAAAATAATATTCCAATTGTTTGATCGCCATCTGGTATATCCAATGTCCATATGGTCCACGGCATAATCCACCACAACATATGGATCGGGAATATTTGACGCGATTCAATGGAACCGAGAGAACCGAGAGCCTCGCCAGAGAAGGAAAAATTAAACCCGAGACATTTGGCCGTCCCACAGCCCAGGATACAATGTTACAAAGGGTGCTTGATACCGCCGTCTAGCGTGATGCAGCCGGTATTGCACTTTTACATTCTCAGGCTGATTCCCCATGTTAACCCCGAGTCCGTGTGCCTGTAATGAATAGAAATATCGAATAAAAGAAATAACGATCAAATAACGAGTATACTCGTTGTTGGTGTTCAACGATTGGCGCCCAATAACAAGTATACTCGTCATTGGCAGTGAATGAGTTAAAAATGCACGAGGAACCAAACAAACAAGAAACTTAGCCTGAAGCTGAGATCTGGGAAGTAGCCCAAGTGGCATAGACTGCAACTTGCTATGCTCTTCTAGGATGAAAAGCTCATATTTAGACCAATGCTGTCAACCATGCCATGTGAGCTCTTGTGGTTTTGTCTCCTAACACTAGTTTCATTGATTAGATCATTTAAAGAGATAATGTGTTTAATTTCATTGCAAATAACTCAAAACATTTGACATTAAATTAATAGAGTCCCTTATGTGCAAAGAATATCTGGAAGCGTTAGCACGAAACACGCCCGGCACAATTTTTGGCAACTCATGACCGTATTGCTGTTGACACTTTTCTCTCCGAGCCAGAGGGTAAACATGGCATCGCAATTTTAATCAAACTCAGAACAGGGGTCAAAGGTGTTCCAGAGTTAGCTCTGAACTCAGTCAATGTTTCACTGAAGCCACAAGGTCGCTGGGGCTCCATTTCAGTGAGGTTACACTGAAAGAAGAGAGTGGCCAATTACAGCCCTGCACCATGGGACGGTCACTCAGGAAAATAGCTTTCTCTTTTTCTTACGGAGGAGGAAGCGTTTTCTAGGCTAATGGGATCAAGGTGAATGGAGATACAGAAACCAAAGGCAATGTTCTCCCTGAGACTATGGTGGAAAATAGGTGTCACTGTCCGCCGAGCACAAAGGCCATGGAGCAAAGCGCTGCGATCGCGACACAAGCACTCAGGGAAGCCGCTCTGGGTGGGGATTGAATGTGGCGTGACAATGATTGGTAGAGTGGAAAAGGCTCAAGAAGGAGAGATGGATCATTGTGTACAGTTGACCCCATTTAGATGTGTACTCTCACATAAGGGTCCTTCGTAATCCTGCCAAGACCTGCCATTGTGAGTGTCCTTTGAGTGAGTCTCCGTCAATCCCCAGATTAGCCAAAGTCAGATGTGACTGGAAGCCACAATGAGGGATAAGAATGACTCGGGCGAGATATGACACTCAAAGCAATGCCAAGAGAAGAGTCTTAGAGCCTCTATGGCAGCTTATGTATCTTATCGTTTCCTGCCACAGGGTCCTGCCCCCCCCCCCCCCCCCCACTGGGTGGGCCCCAAGTCACTCTGCAAAAACATTACCGCCGCTATTCTGTGGAGCACAAAGGCTCGGGCACCAATAGCAGTGGCGACAGGCTAATTGGTGCTCTGTGGGGTACGAACGAGGGAGGCAGTGATGTAATGCTGAGGCCACAGAGGAGACACTGTGGGACTCCCCCACACCCCCTACGCCAGCCTGATCTGCACCACCACCACCACTCCTGCCAATACAATGGCCCCCATCCACAGCATGGGCCCATGACCTCGGCGGTAACAAAGAGCAACACTGTTCTCCAATGAAAAGGCCCCCTAGTCCAAGGCTGCCTGTGAATGCCATCCACTCCGGCGGGCTCCTACAACCCCCCCCCCCCCCATCACAACCCTTCCCAGAACCCCTTGCCGTAATGACTGGGTTGTCGCTCAGCCCTATTGGTCCACGGCAATTGCCTCCCTGCGATCCTTGTTATTGTGGGGTATGCTATGCTGCCCTTGTGCAGACGGTAAAAACAACAGCCACCTTTGTTTCTCCACTGCTCATCAACAGATGGTGTGGGGGTAAGAGGGAACAGGAGGATTCTGTCTGAGAATTTGACTAAAAACAGCAGTGCAGCTCTCCAGTCACATCCATGCCAACAAGTGACGTCTTTGAAGAAGCACAAAGAATGCAAAGACTGACTCGTTGTGAGATTGAAACAGGCTCAGTGCAATGTCCTCTCTCTCTCTCTCTCTCTCTCTCTCTCTCTCTCTGATCGCTCAAGTCTTTTGTTTACTCTCAACTAGCAAATATTAATCTGTCCTTGTCTCCTCCATCACTCCCTCTCTCCCTCCTTGTTTATCTTTCTCTCTCCCTCAAAAAAGATGAAGACGTGTGATCTATTCGCCCCGTCTTCGGCTGTGTCTTCCTCTGCCGGTTTGTACCTGCCTGTCATGTTTTTTTACATACTTAGACAAAAAGCATATAAATAATGTATGTTCCTGGTGAGAAGGTTTGATGATAGATCATATAACACATCATACAATATTAGATGTATGAACACTTTTGCACATGCACACATGCACACACACATGCACACACACACGCACACACACACATACAATACACACACTCCACACTCTAAGGCTGCGGTTACACTAGGGCCATTTTCGTTTTCAGTTTTCAGTTTCAGTTTCGTTTTTCAGAACGCTACGTAATGGCAGGCAAGTTAGACATCGTTTTGACTCCTGACCACCGAGTGATGTATATTAGGGGTGTAACGATACGCGGATACGTACTGTACCGCCTCAATGTGGTCCTCCGGTACAGTACGCGCTGTGCACCGAACGATTGCAATGGTATGGAACCTTTTTTTGCTGAACTTAAATCCCCCCGGCCCTAATATAACGTGCACAATAGGGATGCCCCGATCACGTTTTTTGCCACCGATACCAATCACCGATCGTCATGAACCATATCGGCCGATACCGATCCGATACCGATCGTTTTTGATTTAAAAAATTTAAAATTATTTTATATAATTTTTTTCTTTTTTTTATAAAATATATATATTATATAATTAGACTTGTACTTGTATTATCTGCGAGACATCGCCACCACGCAACAAGCTCCTGTCTGTGTGTACTCTAGTAGCCTCCAGCTACGGCCAGGATTCTCCGGAGCTGCAGCTGGACCTATGACTCGAGTAGCCTCGAGCTACGGCCAGGATTCTCCTGCGCTGCAGCTGGACCCTACTGTGCTCAGCAAGCCCTCAGCTCGAATACGCGTCGAATCAGTGTTATAAGACATTGATATCAGGAGCTATCTGTAGCTACTGCTAGCCGGATATATAACGTTGATACAGCGCCTCAGTGAATTATTTAGTTCAATGGGACATTTAGTTTTGAACAGTGAACTAACTTGCGCTAATGTGAGCTAACAGAGTATCATACACGTCTCTACTAGACTATTGCTGGAGCATTTGTTGATATCAGGAGCTATCGGTAGCTCGCCGGCTAGATACCGTTCGGTTAGACAATGCCTCATCATGTATTAAACTAAAAGTGAATAGTTGACTGGGTCATTTTGTAACGGTAGCAGCTAACGTTAGCTCAGGGAGACGCCGTCCTCCCATCCCACTAGACTAGACCCGTGTTTACATGCATGCGGGAGAGGCTGGAGGGAGAAGCAGACGCCGCAGCGAGTGAGATCGGTTTTGACGATCGGCGAAAATAAAGCATTATCACCGATCACCGATCGCATATTTATACTGATTATCGGCCGATAGCGATCGGTTAGCCGATTGATCGGGGCATCCCTAGTGCACAACTAACCGGATGTTGTTTGTTCATCCCACGCAGCGCGCAGCTACACTGAACGAGAGCTGTAATTCAGCATAGCATATTAGCCTTAGTATGGCGAGTCAATACTAACTGACCAGCCAGAGCTAGAAGATGCTCCCACAACATTCAAGTCTCCCGTTTGGGATCATTTCGGATTCCCAGTTAACCACAGTAATGGACAAAGACAGGTGGATCGCACTGAAGCTACGTGCCGGCTAGCCCCTTTCGTGACTGTGATGCACACTTGTGATGCACGAAAGGGGCTACGTTGCCAGCATTGTTCAACTTTATTGCAAACTTTATCACGCATTTGAAACGGCATCACCCTAATGTGAATATCACTGGTACACCGAAGAAGCAAACCCAGCTCCCCGTGGCATTCAAGCAGCATCTCTCTATTAATTCAGACCGGGCCAAAGCAATAACAAGCGCCATATGTGTTTTTATAGCAGCAGATCTGCGACCATACTCCGTTGTCGAGAACACAGGGTTTAAGCACATGTTAAAAGTAATAGAGCCCCGCTACCTAGTTCCCTCTCGTCCGTATTTCAGCCAGCAAGTCATACCAGCTCTCTATAAACTAGCCCCTTTCGTGACTGTAGCAAGCTCTGCCCCTGTATTCAAGCAGGGCTTGCTCATGAAAGGGGCTCTGTATAAACAAGCACACGCTACAGTTGTCCAAGGCATCTGCTATATAATAATCTTCAGATTTACATTAAGTGGTATTAGTAGATTACAGCAGTAAGCATTAGTTTGCTCAGTAAATTATGGCCAATTCGTTTTATATTGTTTAATACAGTTAAATAAATAAATAGATAAATGATAAGCAAATTTTTTTGACTGTACCGAAAATAATACCGAACCGTGACTTCAAAACCGAGGTATGTACCGAACCGTGGATTTTGTGTACCGTTACACCCCTAATGTATATACATGTAGTACAATGCCAAAGCAGTAGGTGGCGATGTAGTTCAAACATGAAGGCCATTTTCAACCAATCAGAAAGGTTGAACGAGTCACTCCACATCCTGCTCAAAATCTCAGAAAAGCCACCATCTTTATACCTCGCATGAGCCATTTAGCTGCATAGCATTTATTTTTCAGCAAGAAATAAAGTGCAATAAACAAAAAACGGATACATTCAATGTGTTCTGCCTCATTTGTTGATGATTTGTTGATGAAACAAAACTAACATCAACACAATTGACCACCAAGAGGGGAGTTTAGTCTCACAAAAATATCGCAGATTTTGTTAGCTTACGTGCTGACGTGATTGGGATATGCCATTATAACAGTATAGTAGGCCTGCCACGATAACACATTTTGCTGGGCGATTAATTGCCCCCGAAAATATCGCGATAAGCGATATTATTGCGACCGGTTAGAGAATTTTTTTTTTGGAGAAATTTATTTCCCAAAACTTTTATTTTGAAGCCCACCGCTCCGTCTTTTCCGGTGTTTAAGACTTTTATTTTGAAGCCCACCGACCGGACCGGAAGTATTGTTGTGATTATTATCAGGTACTTTTTGGGTACCAGAAAAGTCACGTGAAACACTGAATAGAGACGCGTCTCTAGGATTTCATAATCATTATGTTTGCAGCAGGCACAAGTGCAATAAACAAAGGATACAGTCACTGTGTATTCTGCCTCATTTATTGATTAAACAAAACCGACATCAACACAATTTGCCACCGAGCGGAGAGTTTAGTCTCGCAAAAAGATCGCTGACTTGTTAAGGCTTGTTGTTAGGTTAGGTGCTAATGTTGTGCTAGCGTTTTAGCATGGCTATCGTACATAGCGTGATCAATATAACTCGCTATTGATTGTTTGTATGAGTAACGTTAATGCTAGTAGAATAGACACAACGTGAGGTAATCACCATCCATTTTAAACCGGTTATTACCTAATGCTAACGTTAGCAAATAGACGCGACTGGTAACGTTACAGCTTGTTAGCCTAATGCTCGTTAACGTTAACGCTTGTAGAATAGACACAATGAGAGGTAACGTTAGCAGAATAGACACAACGAGGGTCTCGTTAATGTTGTTATTGATATTATACTACTGCTCTGTAGTAAAGCCAGCGGCCCGCCTCCCAACACGGACAGTGACTGACAAGGGGCACTGGGTCCGCCTCATTAAAACAAACGCGCAAATAGCAATTAATCGCGCCCGTCAAAATCATTGCATTCATTTTAATTATCGCGGCAATTAATCGATTTATTGCTTATCGCGGCAGGCCTACAGTATAGCATTGTGGCTAGCAGCGTAGTAACGTTAATGCTAGCAGAATGAATGGATGTAAACTTTATTTAACAGATTGCAGAATGGGTACAATACAATACGGCTCAATACAAACAATTGTTAAGGGAATGCAGACTGTTGTAGCTTGGACTGGGCTCCTTATAACAATAACTTGACAACACGTTGGTAGCCGCAGCTACTTGGGACAGCTCTGCTGTAAACACTGGAAATAACTAATGGACGGAGTCGAGGTCCAGCCAGGGGAGAATTTGGCGTCGGCCTCTACTGCGTATGGGCATTGGGCAGAACGGCTCCGTATCCGGCTCGCGCAAATTACATGGCACCCAGGGAGCGAAATTAAAGCCCGCCAAGCGTCATTTGCGGGCAGATTTTACGTTTGGCGGGTGGGACTGAGAGGCCAACGAAATAGTCATGTGAAAACCGATCGAATAACATGATCCAATTCTTAGCGGAGTTCTCACTCGCTGTCTCAAGCACACAGACATGCAACGCGCTGCTCCTCCCTCCTCCAGCCCCTCCCAACCCCATGTAAACAGAGAGGCTAGAGTCGGGCCGGGCAGTCTGCTGACTGCTCTAACGTTAGCTACCGTTACAAAATGACCCAGTCAACTATTCACTTAGTTTAATACATGAGGCATTGTGTAACGTTATCCAGCCGGCTAGCTACGGATAGCTCCCGACATCAACAAATGCTCCAGCAATAGTCCAGTGCATAATACCTCCGTTGGCTAGGTAGCTCACTAGTCACTACGAAATGTCGCAGTAAACTAAATAGTTCACTGAGGCGTTGTCCCAACGCCATCCAGCAGTAGCTACAATAATAATTTATTTTTATCAAAAAAAAGTTGGCAGGTAAGAAATATGCTTGGCGGGTAGATTCTTCCCATCTACCCGCCACTGGCCGGTGAGTCAAAAAGTTAATTTCGCTCCCTGATGGCACCATTGTCGCCGAGTTTCCAAAACGAAAACACCCTTTCAGCATTGCCACTAGAAAAACGTGTTTTCCTGCCAAAACTGCAATTATTTTTAACTTGGACATGCAAACGTAATCATTCGAAAATAGAACGTTGCTGTTTTACACCAGTGTAACCATGGCCTAAGGGTTGCTGTGGTTCTGTTTGACAGGCAGATAGAATTCCAAGTAGGGATGCACCGATCCGACTTTTTCAGTCCCGATACCGATAGCTGGGCTTTGGGTATCGGCATATACCGAGTCCTGATCCGATACCCATTGTTCAATTAATAAACTGTATGCCTCACTGTGGAAGAGACTGGCATCATTATTTTGTGCAACGCATGACGTAGTACGTGTCACACACATATAATTGAAGTATGTAGTTTGTCCCCTGGAACTTTAACCTTTTTGTTTTGCTTTCAATGTGTCTTAAAAATGTAAATTGTCATATATTTTGTAATACAATTGATTGAATAAAGCATAATTCTTTTTTATTGTCGCCGATACCCGATCTAGCTATTTTAGTCATATCGGGGCCGATATCAATATCGGATCGGTGCATCCCTAATTCCAAGTAACACAAATTAAAAAGAATATACACTAGTTAATACCCGGGGAAAGCACGCGCCACAAGACTTGCCAAAAAAGCCAATACAATTTTCAAAGGAAAAGAAAAGATAAATGTCAATGTACACTTACATGTTGTAACGTCAACCTGAACTTGAGAGCCTCAGCGCTGGATGTCCATGGGTTACACCGGGGGTACACGAGATTTGTGTGCACAGCCCGTGAAAATATTCTCGCACGTCAATTCTACCGGTTTCACCAGGGATGACATTGCGCATGCAAGGAGAATCTCATCTCATCCATGTGAATATATAGGTGGGTCTATTGTAGGCTACATCATCATATATCTGTATTGATCGTATTGATAACTGAAACTCTGATGTGATGTTGCAAGCATCTGTTGTTTGGTAGATAAAATATATATATATACTCTAATCAACTCTAAATGGATCAAATCAGTGGATTGCATATTTTCTTCAAGAAGCAGAATAAGGCTAACCCTCTCTGCCTATTGGGACATCATAATCGGGCTACCAACTTGAAGACGTGGTCATTTTTGGATTATCGAAGCTTTTGGACTGCAATAAGAAGATTTTGGATCTGTTTACCACGCACAGGACCTACCAAAATGAACTGATTAAGACACTTGGACACTTGGACTAATAATGCATTCAGTCATTTGGACGGAGTTGTTAAAACTCACTCCACTCAAATCAATAGTTATATTTCACTCTATTCAAATCAAATTTAAAGTGACGTGGCTGGGATAAATGTGCCAGTCAGTCAGCCAAAACAAATTCCTGGACCAAGGTCGAAACAGGGAGCTGCTGGAGTCGAAGGCCCTCTAGGAGATAAGAGTGGCAAGCGGATTCCCCACCCCCAGCCCCCTCCCCCCCACCCCCCCTCCTACATGTATGGACCAGCGCCTCATGATGGCAGCTAACTCGTATGCGTGCTGGAGGGGGAGCCAAGGCTGTCTCGTCAACCCCCAACCCCCCCCCCGGGTGCTCCGCGCCAAACATGGCAGCGGTAATACGCATACGTCTGTCTCAAAGAGTCCTGCATGTATAACAAATGCGCATGTTGGTGAATTTATGACTGTGTGCCATTATTACTATCAATGTAATAATTGTGGAATATTACTATAATGAGCTGTATGTTAAATCTCGTTGTGACAACTGTAACAATGACAATAAAGATCTATTCTATTCTATTCTAAAATGAATCGACAATGAGACAACTATCGTATAGAAAGGTACTATCTTGAAAACCTGTAATTCTATGCTACAGTCACAGTGAGTGAAGTTAACATTTTACAGAGCAGTGCAGTGGCTGAACACCCAACTCTGTCCTTCCCAATTCCCATGTCTCCCTCGCCGCTTTATCTTTGTACTCCTGGGCCCTCATGCATCAACGTGTTCTACGCACAGATCTGTGCGTAACCCGTGCGTACGATCATTTCTAAGCAAAGAGTGGGATTCATCAATTTGAACTTGAACTTGACTTCGTGCGTACATCTACGCACAGGTCAGACCTGGCGTACCTCGCGCCCAGTGGTAGAATATATTATTACAACAAGGAAATGAGCTTCTGTGCATAATAACACTGGATGTTCTGTATGAACCGTAGTTCATTATAGTTCATTGTAAGATAGCAACAGTAGTGTAATTATGGTCAAAACCCTATAAATAGCATTTGGAATAATAGATCTTTCTCTCAGAATGAATGCAGCATGGTTTATATAGCGTTATCGGAATATACGGGGTGTAGGCTACTGACTGACTGCGCTCCGCGTAGCTTGATTGATTGATTGATTGAAAAGTTTATTAACAGATTGCAGAATGGGTACAGTACAGTACAGCTCAGTACATACAATTGTTAATTGGGGATGCAGACCAACTTTCGTCCTGTTTACATCAGGGTCCCCCATTTTCAATTCATCATAAATCATAAAGCTCAACTCGTTATTATTTTGCGCACAGACCGCCGAAACACGGGAACGGTTTGATTATATTTAAAAGGCTTTACGTTAAACGAAACAAGTGGAATTTCGAAGCTGTAAGCAGAATAAGTCATATGAATATAGTGTTCTTCCCCCTTTTTACTGTACAAGAAAGAATAGAAAACGCATTGCAATGACACCATGCAGATAGTGGACAGACTATATGATGGGATTCAAGTTCGCGTTTTTGTTGCTCATAGTCATAGGCATGCTGTCAGAGTATGATATCTTAATCAAACATTCTAGAACATTTGTCGTCACAGATCATGTCCTAATGGAACATAGGCTATGGCATGGATCGTGATATTGTGTGGACTGTTATTATTACTGTACGGCGGTACCACCCATTGTGACAGCAGCCTTGAGTCCCGCACACAAACATGATGGAATTCAAGTTCATGTATTGAAAGGCAGGATACATCATACATGCAGTGAGATTCATTGTTCTTGTATATGCTCTCGTATTATATTGTTTATATAGGCTACCCAATACTGACATCAAAATAGATTGTAGTATGCCTCTAGAAATCATATGCAGCAGGTAGAAAATTGACGGGAGATCCATCGCGATTTGGAATAGAATTGAGGAGAACTTTAATCCGTGGGTATTAATCAAACAACACGGGAAAAGGCAGTCATATTCCAGCGCGGTCTTTATTAGCCGACAACAAAATAGATGCCTCTAAAAATCATATAGCCAATCGAACACAACTAATAAAGGCATTCATATAACAGCACGGTTATAATGACACACAACCAACGCCAAACAGTGGTCAACGAACGGTCTTTATTAGTATTTTGAGCTGTCCAGGCAGAATTGCAGCAATGGTCTTAGGGAGCCGTTGATATCTGACATCACCGTTTACAAGTCCGCCTTTTATTTATCCCATAAATCATAATACGCGATAGTGTCTTCTTGGTTCGACAGCAGTGAATTCTCCGTGGAGTTTCTCGGAGTCCCGCTCGGGTCGGTCGGTCCATTATTTCACATCCCATGGGGGGTGTTTCCTCATTTTCATGACCATATATGGATAATCATGCACGAGCATTGACGGTAGAACAAAGTGGTATTCATCAACACGGCAGGGCATAGAGCCTGCTTACGCACGTGTGATGAATGCCGACTTCCCTGTGCGTACGCTAGTTCTACATTCCGTGCTTACGTGTGGAAGTAGGTCAAGTTCTACGTCCACGTTGATGCATGAGGGCCCTGGTCTCTTAGAGCATATAAAAGAGTATCCTATGGTTTTCAACCTCATAAATTAGCAGAGTCATCAATAGTAGGCTGGCAGGTGGCCAAACTGTGCCTGGGCTGCTGACAATGTATTAGTTGGAAAGCTTTTGCTTTGATATAATATATTGTCATTGTTGAAATAATATACTATGAAAATAAGTGGATTGCCAAACTATAAATGTTTTTAATGTGTTGGACATGATAATAATTGCATAAATTGCAAAGAATGATAATTGCATTTATATAGCACTTTACTAGACCTCGGAGCAGGTCCTAAATTATTATTATAATGTGGAAATTGCCTCCTTCACCACCACTGTGTAGCACATAACCTTGGGCTACACAGGCTCAATGGCTGCCACACCACACAATGCCTGAAAGACTCAGGAGACAGGGATTGATATCAGCCAATTAAGGGGAAGAGATGATTATGTGGCCTTGATGTCAGAGACCTGATTGGGAATTTGGTCAAGAATGTCGAGAAACCCTGTATACTCTTTGCAATAGGCACTCTAGATTCTTTAACGACCAAATTCAGTTGGGACCTTGGTTTAACGTCTCATCTGAAGGACGGCACTCACAACTATACAGTGTCCCTATCACCCTGACAGGGGCATTGTTACTGCCAAGTCCAGAGGACAGAGTGCTCCTTGCTGTACAACAACACCATTTTCTGACAATGGCCATATTCAATTCCTATTTTACAGCAAGTGAGAGCCAGACTATCACAATGCCCTCACACCCAGTGCGGTGCTCTAGTTATTTTAAGCCTTCGTGAACGTTTTCAGCGTTAACATGTTTATTTCTTTTTCCCAAACAGAATTTTTATACTACAAATTGGTAAAATCCCTCATTTTGGATTTAAATGCAGTAAAAATTACTAACGTTAAATGAACTTAGCATTCCTTTCTTGTTGGATGACAGTAAATGGAAATAGCAGCAGACCACTGCGTGCTCTTTTTTTCTAATGAGTTCTCCATTCTTGCCTTCTCCATTCCCTTTCCAACCTGCAGAATATGACACGCCTACTCGGTTCAAAAGAAAATTTGGTTAGAGCGGAAAACCAACATTTCGGGTTTCGAACCAATTTATCTTTGGTCAAAATGCTCCAAACGGTTCAAAATTAGGTGTGCGAACTGGGACAGAACCGGTTCTCTGTTGGTGGAAAATACCTATTAGTGGAAGTGGCAATAAACAAAGAATCTGGATAAAATCATTGCTTCATCCATCTGATTCAGATGGCGCTGTCAGCCATTTTGAGCCTCTCTTGATCCATATGGCAGTGTGTTCCATCACACAAAGGTTTCTCCACTCTGTGCCACTTTCAACTGGACATGCCGTCAACCCCAGTCCTGTCGCAGACATAACTCCACACAGACTTGCCAAAACATTGCGTAACAGAAACAGCGTACATTTGGGTAAATGGAAAAATCTGCTTCGTTAGTCCCTGCTTATGCCAATGCTCAATAGCATGTGCAATTCCAGATTGATTGGTCAACCCACCGAGGAGAGGAGTGGATGCAGACAGAGTTTTCCTCAAACAGCGTAAATCTGGGTAAATGGACAAATCGGATTCGTCATTCCCTGCTTATGCCAATGCTCAATAGCATGTGCAATTGCAGATTGATTGGCCAGCCCACTGAGGAGAGGAATGGATGCAGACAGACTGTTTTTCTAATTTTGTTGTAGAATTATAGCAGGATACACGAGAGAGACAGCCTGTAGTCAACAATCAGACACTAAATCATCATCCACCAGATATCCTGATTACAGTTAGAACTGTCACATTAGTGAATTTGCTTTTTAGGGGCTGTCTCAGCTTGGCAGCAGAACTGGTGGGGGAAATCAGCCGTTGGGTTCCATGTGCACACAGGCCCTCCCCATCTCATCCTATGCCACCCCACCCCCCCCCCCCCCCCCCACCCCTGTGCCAGTCATCCCAACTAGCCGAGCATTCCCTGTGCGCCTCGACAAGCAAATAGGCCACCTCACCAGCCTTGCTGCTGTAATTGGAAAGAAGATGGGGGTCCCGTGCTCAAAGAACATTTTGTTCTGCAGTCAAATCAGATGGCTGACATTTCCCATGTTTACTCCACACAGACATATCTTACTCAGATCTTCTTATTTATATATTTATCCAAGTCTGGTATTTTTGGCTTTGCCTCTGGTTTGGGTGGGGGTGGACTTATATACATCATCCCTCATTGAGGTGTTCTGTATTCACCTGAGGAACCTGTCAGGCTGCCTGTTTGATGACTGACATCGAGAACCCCGACCACTTAGCGTGAGTGCAGTGACGTGGAGCGATTACAGAACACCGCTAAGGTAAGGCTGAGATAGGCTATGTGAGAACATGACTGCATTCAGTGCCCTGGGCATCAAGGTCTCTGTCTCGAGTTGAATACATCATCACAATGCATAATGTAGCATGAATTACGTTTGTGATCCGGAAAGCATACAGAAGAGCCCTTATGTGCCTGATTTGCATGGCGAACACATTGGAGCCGCCATCTTAGGATCTTAAAGTTTTACAACAAACACATATTTTGTTGCTGTTGGTACATAAAGAATCCATTCAGCGGCTGATTTAATTCATGAGCTGAGCATAAATCTCCTGGACTCCTGTCTCCTGTAAGGACGCCATCAACCCCCAGGCATGACGGGGGGTGGCTGTGCTGTAATCCACAGTGTTACACTTGTCCACTAAATACATCCAGGGAATGAGGAACACGGCATTCCTCACTAAGGCTAATGTCATCCAGCAATGTCAGATAGAACCATTGGCCGCCACCATCACTCACATACTCTGATTAATCCTTGGGCGAGCATCATTCATAAGGCATCTCTGCATCCTGACCAGTCTGTCTTGAGGTATGTTACTGGTGGAAGGAATTCCGATAATGATCCTAATTCATGTCCCAGATTATGACTCCATTGTTTTCCATGGTGGCATTGTATCTGACATCGTGCCCCTTTAGCATTCAAGTTCAAGTTCAAAGAATTGATTCTGCCTTGTAGTTTCCAACGCAAAACAACTATCTTAGCCTCTCACTTGGACCTTGCTAGGTGCAGTTAGTTGTTGACTTGAGTTGAGTTTATTTTATCTCGAACAATCAACCATATGAACACAATACAAATTATAAACTAAAGAAACAAATGTACAATGAAATCATTAAATGATAAACAAATGAGTTCGAGAAGGAAGCAAATGCTTAACTAGTCCTCCTGCTCCTGCCCCTTTCTCACAATATCATACATAAACAAAATCTCTTACAAACATAAAATAACAAACAAAATAAACATACAAATAAAAAATAAAATAACCCAAATAGAAAAAAATATATAAAATACATTTTTTAGAGCTCCTCATTTTTGTAATCATCAATGAGAGTTTTCCTATATCTATTTTTGAACTGTACAATGTTCTTGCTAATTTTGTTTCTTCGTCTGGCCATTCCACAGGATTACACCATAAACTGAAATACACAAACCTTTAAGAGTAGTGCGGACATATTTTCATATTTTCCCTCTCGACCCCTAAATATTAGCATCTGTCCTTGAAGCATTGAGACACAGCCGTTCTAGATGCAGTCGAGACGGATTTCAGTTCACGCCTGGTATCAGAATGCGTTTCCCACGTGCGTCTCGAGTGACCACTTATGATCATCGCTTCCCCGCCCAATATGCAAATAAAGACGTAGGTCTACACCTATACACCACTAAATCTGCATGCAAACTACGTGATGTAATAGAGTACACACACAGTGTTTTCATTACAGCCTTTATAAATAAATAACCCACATGGCACTTATTTAATATTTTCATAATGAGCACTGCTGTGTGATTCTCCTTGTCTTGACCCCTATCACCTTTCATGTTTGAAGTTGATGAGGCGAGTTGATCCTCATACAACAGTGATATTCCGTTTGCACGCAGGGGGCTGTCCACTCGTTATTCTCCTTCTTCCACATCCTCACCGTGGATATTATACCTCGCCAGCAATATGCATGATGGAAATTACACGTTGTCTGCATTTTCAAGTGGGCCAATACGCAAGGAGACAGCTGTAGCTTTCTTCCGTCAGTGACCCGAAAGCTGGGAATAGAGAACAGTGATGCAGAGGACTGTATTCTGTTTGCTAACGTTATTAGTTGTTGTGGCTGAAGTTTATATGGGAAAAAGTAGTTGGATATAGAATAATTTCCATGCGAGCACTGTGATAACCTACCTACCATATTTATAAAGCAACTCTCTGGACGCTAACAACACTGGACATTGGAAATATCAGAAAATGTATTTCCAAGCAACAGAAGGATGACCATCCTCTCCAGCCTATATATGGGCTTTTTGAAAACTTCAGACATTGTGGACAAAGCCAGCTTATGCAATTTGAGAAGCATATAGACATGAGAAAAAGGAGGAACAGGAGAGCAGCTGTTTCCGCCTCCACTGTGTTTATAGCACGTTGTCCTTCACTGTGTCCCGGGACGCATTCCTGTACACACTGCTTAAAATATATGTGGCCATATATGACCCCGACCTTCCAATGTGGTCCGAGCGATGGAATCTCAATGTGCCTAGAGTGCAGCACACCTGTACTTAGAGCTGTCCACTTGTGTTCGGATCACCCAAAAATGCGCGTTGATGGTGCCAAGTCTGAACAGGGCCCCTGTGTCCGGGCCTATAAGCTGAGCTGACCTTGTTAGATACTGTTCCATCCTCCATGGAAGAAAACAGGTTAACTACCAGCAGGGATCAGTGACACGAACTCTGTTATGAAGTGCTAAGCTGCCGAAGTGTCAAAACCAAAGACAGGATTACATGTCAACACGGACTGAGCAGCCGCTGTAGGTGTCAATCCCTTTATGAGCCCAATATATTCCTTCTGGGACATTTCATTACCTAAGCAACCTCATAGGGACCGACTGCCCCGCCCCCCCCCCCCCACCCCCATCCGCCTCAGTTACCTAGCATCCCATAAATATACTAACATAGGTGTAGGAAATGTAATTTGGCAGCCCAGCAGCGGGGGAGGGGCAGGGGGGACGAGCGATGTCTCCTGCCTGTACTGGGACATTACAGGAGCCGTTTGTCAAGATCAAACGGGTCTGAGGGAGATTAGGTAAGCAGGGTAATACGTCTGCCCACACCCTCGCCACCCCCCCCCCCCCCCCCTCAGAGTAAATAACCTGAGTGTCAGTCGCTGACCCGACAGAAAATTGCTTTATTGATCCCCACAGCGATTTTCCAGCATTGCCGTTTTCCCCAAGATCCACAGCAGCACTTTGCGAGCACTGAGGTACTGTGATGTTGGAAATGGGACAGGAAGAGATGCGAGAACTGTGTGCGCATGCGCGCGGGCGTGCGTGCGTATGTGCGTGTGTGTGTGTGCGTGTGTGAGAGAGGGTTTTGAAATATCGGGAGAGATTAGATGGTCTTGCTGAGTCACTTTCTGTGGAGTGCGGTGGGACACATGGGAAATCATTATGGCAAAAATATTCCGCTGATACGTCAGCGAGAGTGGCTTAAGGAGCGGATATCGGGGGAACCTAATCAAACACAGACACGCTCCTTCTCTCCCTCGCTGTTCCCTCCTCTGTCTGTCTAGCTGCACGCTCCTTCTCTCCCTCGCTGTTCCCTCCTCTGTCTGTCTAGCTGCACGCTCCTTCTCTCCCTCGCTGTTCCCTCCTCTGTCTGTCTAGCTGCACGCTCCTTCTCTCCCTCGCTGTTCCCTCCTCTGTCTGTCTAGCTGCACGCTCCTTCTCTCCCTCGCTGTTCCCTCCTCTGTCTGTCTAGCTGCACGCTCCTTCTCTCCCTCGCTGTTCCCTCCTCTGTCTGTCTAGCTGCACGCTCCTTCTCTCCCTCGCTGTTCCCTCCTCTGTCTGTCTAGCTGCACGCTCCTTCTCTCCCTCGCTGTTCCCTCCTCTGTCTGTCTAGCTGCACGCTCCTTCTCTCCCTCGCTGTTCCCTCCTCTGTCTGTCTAGCTGCACGCTCCTTCTCTCCCTCGCTGTTCCCTCCTCTGTCTGTCTAGCTGCACGCTCCTTCTCTCCCTCGCTGTTCCCTCCTCTGTCTGTCTAGCTGCACGCTCCTTCTCTCCCTCGCTGTTCCCTCCTCTGTCTGTCTAGCTGCACGCTCCTTCTCTCCCTCGCTGTTCCCTCCTCTGTCTGTCTAGCTGCGCGCCGCAGGAGGCCCGTGGGGGTAAAGCCTCTTCTTTTCTTCGCCCTCAAGGCACAGAGGTGTCTGTCAGCAGCCCCCCAGTGCACACAGCCCCCAGGGCACCACTCGCTGCACCCCACAGAGCAGCGCCATGAAACAACACACACACACACACACACACGCATGTCATGTATGTCATAAATGTTGATATGAATTGAAAATGGGGGACCCTGATGTAAACAAGACAAACGTCTTTCTTTGGTCTGCATCCCCTTAACAATTGTGTGTATTGAGCCGTACTGTATTGTACCCATTCTGAAATTTGTTAAATAAAGTTTTCATTCATTCATTCATTCATTCATTCATTCATCCCCACCCAACCTCCTCCAATGTACAGTTTTTACGTCAAATGTATATACTCCCTTTTCTGGACTCTTTTTGTATCACAAACAGTACTGTATTTACAAATCTGGTATGTCATAAATGTATAGATGTAGCAGTACTGTCTATCTGTATGTCAATGTATGTCATATATGTCCTGATGAATTGAAAATGGGTGACCCTGATGTAAACAAGACGAAAGTCTTTCTCTCTGCATTCCCTTAACAATTGTGTGTATTGAGCTGTACTGTATTGTACCCATTCTGCAATCTGTTAATAAAGTTTTCAATCAATCAATCAACACACACACACGCACACACACCACCTGCTGATTTGGTTTATCTGCCTCCCTTGACTTGGTTAATTAATTCATTCCACCTTTATTCATGTGGTGAGTGGGTGTGAGAAATACAACGTACAATAAACACAAAAACTAAATAATTATAAGCAAGTCTGCAGGCCGGCGTGAAACATTCTGCAGATTTTACACTCATTACATCCACACTGTGGTTGTTGTATTGTAAATGAGAGATATTTTATTGTCGTTTATGCTGCTATTTTAATGCATCCCGCCTATTTGTACTCACTACATCTACACTGTGATTATTTTATTGTAAAAGTGTCAAACAGGAAGAAACAGGTTTTAAACTGGGTGACCATCTAATGGGAAAAAAGACGTTAGAGAAAAGATAAACAAAGAATTACTGACAGAAATTGAGAAAAAGGCTAGATATGTGAAACAGACATACTATGAAGGAGGAACGAGAGCGACCAGAATCTTAGCTAGATGAATCATACAATACACTAAATACAATACACACAATAAAAGACACAAACACAAACAGGTTACTAAGAGAACCAGCTGAAATAGAGAAGACATTTGTAGAATACTATAAGACACTATACACACAACCAAAAGCGGCAGGAGAAGAAGAGATAGAGACATTCTTAGAAAAATTTGATTTAAATATTAAATGCAGAGATAACAGAACAGGAAGTGGGAAATGCGATCAGTAAAGCAAAGAACAATAAGTCACCAGGTAGCGACGGATTCCCTTCGGAATTTTACAAAACATTTAGACAGGAACTGAGGCCCATATTAGAGGCAGCATTTAGACACACAATGAAAAAAGGAACAATGCCACCCTCATGGAAAGAAGCCATAATTACTACGATTCCAAGGGAAGGGAAGGATAAGGAACTATGTAGTAGTTTCAGACCAGTGTCCATACTTAATGTAGATTACAAGATGTATACATCGATAATATCCAAAAGATTTGAGACATTTATGCCAGATATTATAGACGAAGACCAGACCGGATTCATTAAAGGAAGAAAAACACAGGACAACATAAGGAAGACAGTGCAGATAGTAGAGGAGATACAAAAAGAAGAAGGAAGTCCAGTACTAGTTAGCCTGGATGCAGAAAAAGCATTCGACAGTGTAAGCTGGATATTCCTATATAAAGTATTAGAGAAATTTGGACTAGACAAAAACGTGATGAAAACAATTAGGGCATTATATCAAGAACCAACGGCAAGGATTAAAGTAAATGGCAACCTGACGGACCGGATCAAACTAGAGAGGGCTACAAGACAGGGTTGTTGTCTTTCGCCGACGCTCTTCGATATATTCATCGAACCACTGGCTCAACTAATTAAGACAGACCGAGGACATCAAAGGGGTGGAGATAAGGGGAACAGAACATAAATTAGGACTGTTCGCAGATGATGTGATAGTATATATGAGACAACCAGACACAAGCTTCCCGACACTGATGGATTTACTGACAGAATATGGATATTACTCAGGGTATAGACTTAACGTAACGAAGACACAGACCTTAACATTGAACTACACCCCAACGACAGAGATCAAAGAAAAATACAAGATTAAATGGGATATGGACAGGATCAGATACCTAGGAGTGAATATTACGAGGGGTGCAGGGACTATATGATGCAAACTATACACAGATTAATCAGAAAATCAAAAGAGACCTAGAAAGATGGACAGTAATGCCTCTAGACTTTAGCTCAAGGATCGAAATTATAAAGATTAATATATTACCAAGGTTACTATACCTATTTCAGGCTCTACCTATATTAATACCACAAAGCCAGTTCAGGGAATGGAATAAACAGATATCAAGATTCATATGGGGGGGGGGGGGGGGGAAGGCCAAGGATAAGATATGTGACTCTACAATTACCAAAGGAGAAAGGAGGAATGGCAATACCCAGTTTAGAAGATTACTATTATGCAGCACAGCTGATAATAGTAGCATGTTGTAGTGTTGTCAAGATACTGGAATTTCAAACTTCAATACGATACCTTGAAAAGTATCGATATTCGATACAATTTTCGATACCACAGGGAAAAAGGTTCAATCTTAAAATGTAAAAAAAGAAGAAAAAAAAGCTTCTCTCTGGTACTATAAGAGAAGATAAATATAACACTTTTAAAACCCTTTGTTTATCTTTAGATCACACATATAAAAATAACTAAATGATATAATCTTAGAAATTAAGTAAAGTTAATAGTACTGCGTGTTAAGCATAACAGATTGATTGATTGCAAATTGTATTAACAGATTGCAGAATGGGTACAATACAGTACAGCTCAATACACACAATTGTTAAGGGGATGCAGACCAGAGAAATACTTTTGTCTAGTTTACATCAGGGTCCCCCATTTTCAATTCATCATAACATATGACATTTATTTTAATTAATTTTTTTATCAAATTTAATTTATTACCATTTTTCAACTGAAAAGTAAAACTTTGTCAACATGTTTTATCTAATAAAATAAAGTTCAGTCTGTTCATCTCACTTCAACCATTTGTATTGCAGAACATGGTATTTTCTCAAGCAGACAGATGTAAACACTGTAATCTGTGTTGCATGTACCTGACAAACTGAACTGTTTGTATTACAGTCATATTCCAACTTAACTGAATGCACATGTGTGTATGTGTGTGTGTGTGTGTGTGTGTGTGTGTGTGTGTGTGTGTGTGTGTGTGTGTGTGTGTGTGTGTGTGTGTGTGTGTGTACTATTACAGGTATTGAAATGAACAATGCAACTTCCTTATACAAATTCAAATCGATATGTATCGAAAAATCGATATTTTTGACAACACTAGTGTAACTGAGGGGTACAATTCCCTGACTGTATTGTTAGATATGATACTTACTACCACTACCTCTTGTACTTTAGACTCTGGCCACCCAGTACTAGGTATAAATAATTATGATAAACACTCCCACCTGATGAAACGGATCCAACACAAATGTACCAAGTCGAAAGTCTGCGTTTATTAATAATACATAGCAAAAGGTATGTACAACGATCACTTAATTACATTTATGATTTGAAATAGTATGCACTTTTATGGCAAATGAGTATTCGTAGGTAGATCAATATCGAATGTCCAATCTCTGATTGCGCAGGAAGCAAATATACAACCTGGAATATTTAGGGAACAATAGCAATGATACTTGAATGATTATATAGCTGGATACACTAGGGGAAGGTTCCGACTGCTTGTAGGACAGCTGGAGGGGGGGGGG
Organism: Notolepis coatsorum; assembly: GCF_963971535.1. Lineage (NCBI taxonomy): Eukaryota > Metazoa > Chordata > Actinopteri > Aulopiformes > Paralepididae > Notolepis > Notolepis coatsorum. The sequence continues at coordinate 49,476,476 of NC_140183.1, read as the reverse complement.
TAGAGTCTGGCTGTATCCCGTCTGGCCGAGGGTATCCTGGGAGAGCCCACAGTCGTGCGACCCGGTGCCCAGCGATCCTCGATCCACAGATGAAAGCAGTTGGACTCTCTGTGGCCGGCGTCCTCCGGTCCACGATGGAGAGACGTGAGGCGACCTCGTCGTGTAGAGCGTCTTCTCACCTGTCGTCCTCTCCGGGGGGGGTATTTCCAACACACCGCAGTGTTGGCCTTTATCCATAGAATAATCAAAGTACCCAAAGCATAATCCAAGCCGGGGAAGGCTAGCCGTCGTCGGTAGAATAATCCAATATACAGGTCCACTCGCTCTTTGGCCTGGAGCTCCTCGGGTGCAGCTTCACGTGGGGTCAACCACCCTGGATAAGCGTCCAGCTGATGCCCGAAACGATGGGGGTGCTGATTACTATAGAACTCTTACCGCACGAGGCACTACATATGAATAGACTATTATTAGCTTAATAGAATACGTCCAACTCGACGATATAGTGCCAAATATGACTATTCAAATATTAATATACACGATGTCTCAATGCCGATACTGGGCCGAATTGGCCTTACTGCCCACACGTGGTTCGCGGGGAGGCTTTTGCGTCTGTCACTCTGTTGGAGGGTAAGGAACTGGACTAAAAGAAAGTTCTACTTTAATAGCGCAGTATATATACGCACTATGAACAAATAGTACCATTAGTGGTGCGGTAGACATATTCCTACGCGGAACTAGGACTTGTCCATACATGTTGAGCGGTACGATTGAACCTGGTCTGAGGGGTATGGCGACCTGGCACCAAGGTCTCGTCCAATGGTAGAATGGAGACTATTATGGGATGTTCAGTAGACTAGAAGGGATATTCAATGCATATTGTACAAGGAATATACAAGGGATATCAGGGGATATACAAATACAATTAAATATATATATATAAATAAATATATATATTCGGTTTAATCTGATCCTTCAGAACAGCCGCCCCCTAATTGGTCCCAACCCAATTAGTTAAGCAGAGACAGATTAACCGCACTGTCTACCACTCAAGGGTTCGCTGTAAGGGTCAGTCAACTCACAAAGTCATAGGGTCATGGTCATCATCGATTGTGTCTGGGAGTCGGGGCAGTTCTATGAGCCTCGCCACAGGACGGGTGTAAATGCGCCCCTGGACGAGTACTTCAGCTGCTCGGACCTTGCCATCGGCACCGGTGATCACTTTGCTTACGCGGCCAGCCGGCCACATAGCTCTGGGTAGTGACTGGTCAATAATCATGACGACTGTTCCTTCCGTCAAATTGTCTCTCTCTTTTACCCACTTCTGGCGGGTCTGTAGAGACGGTAGGTAGTGCAGTAGGAAACTGCTCCAAAACTTGTCGGCTAATACTTGGCTGTACCTCCACATTCGTCGGCCGTTCGCTTCTTCAGGCCGGTACATTGTCTGGGGTAACGCGGGATCTAGCCGCCCCATCAGGAGGGTGTTGGGGGTGACTGGGTCGACATCTGCTACATCACTGGAGACGTAACCGAGGGGCTTTGAGTTCAATACTCCCTCAATCTCCGTGAGGACTGTCATTAGGACTTCTTCCGCCACAGTCTGGGCCCCAAGTACTGCGTACAGGGCTGTCTTTATAGAACGTACTTCTCGTTCCCAAGTTCCACCGAAGTGGGGTGCGTTTGGGGGGTTGAATTGGAAGTCAATCTGGGCTGGAGCGAGGTGGGTCTTAAGTTCTGGGCCCATAGCTTGGAAGCTCTCCCTCAGCTCTCTTTCTCCGCCTTTGAAGTTTGTCCCGTGATCGGACAATAATGTAGACGGTTTTCCTTTCCGTGATATGAATCTTCGGAAGGCCATAAGGAATGAGTCTGCGCTCATGGTCGGAAGGAGCTCGATATGTATCGCTCTGGTGGTCATGCATTTGAATACAATACCCCACCGCTTCTCGGTGCCTCTTCCTTTCTTTATGTGCAGCGGGCCAAAACAGTCCATGCCTGTTGAGTGGAATGGCTTGTCGCCGAGTCGGAGGCGACATGGAGGTAGGTCAGCCATCCGTGGTATGCTGGGCTGCGCGCGCCACTTTCGGCAGTCTAGACAGGTTCGCTGGAAGCGTCGCACCGCCTCTCTTCCTTGAAGTATCCAGTAACGACGTCTGATTTCCGCGAAGACTCTCTCTGCTCCTGCGTGGTGTACATCCTCGTCGTATTTCTTTATAATCAGCTCTGTGACCTTGTGTCGGCTGTTCAATACGATCGGGTACTTAACGTCATCCGGTAAATTGGGGGCTCTCCGCAGGCGACCACCCACTCTGATGAGGGTATGTGTGTCACTCTCGGGGGCCAGATGAATCAATCTGCTGTCTGATGGGACGGGCTTTCCTCCCTGTAGACAGTCTAGTTCATCGGGGAACGAGTCTCTCTGGGCTCGTTGCAGTAGAAGCAGTTCTGCTTCCTCGTAGTCAGCGTTGCTGCGCACTCTCTATGGTAATGCAATCGTCTATGTTGGGGTCTGCGGAGACAACAGTGCTCAATCCACAGAACATGGGTTTCTTATTCTCAGCCTCCTCGTCACTTGCTTCCCTCGGGGTGGGCGTGGGCCAATCTCCTTCCGGGAGCTTGAGGAATGCTGGTCCGTCACTGTAGATGTTATGACGGGTTAAGTCATCTAGGGACATTCCCCGGGTGATGACGTCAGCTGGGTTGTGTTTTGTATCAACATAGCGCCAGTTTGCTTCTCCGGTTAACTCTCCGGTTAACTCTTGAATCTCAGTGACTCTGACTCCCACGAAGACTTTGTATTTGCATGAATCCGATTTGATCCAGGCGAGTACTGTCGTGGAATCTGACCACAGGATTGTTCTATGCACCGGAATGGTGAGCTCACGTTGGATGAGCGTGGCTAGATGCGCTCCTGCGAGGGCTGCGCAGAGCTCTAGACGTGGGATAGACTGTTGCTTGCGTGGGGCTATTCTCGAGCGGGCGAGGATGAATGCTGTGTAGATCTCTCCCCCCTCTTCTTGGGCCCGCAAGTAGGCTACTGATCCGTAGGCGACCTCGGAGGCGTCACTGAATACGTGTAAATCCATTTTACATGTCTCTGGCCTCACCGTGGGTGGGAAGTAGCTTCGGCGTATATTAACGCCTGGGAGTGAGTGGAGTTCCATCTCCCACTCTCTCCAGGTGGATGTAAGGTGTGCGGGAATGGGGTCGTCCCAGCCCTGGTCCTTGTCCCACAATGCTCGTACAATCATCTTTGCCCTGGTGGTGTACGGTAGTATACATCCTAACGGGTCATATTGTCGGGCGAGTGTTCTGTACACACTCCGTCTGGTGGTCGGTATTGCCGTGGTCAGGGGTTTGTGTCTATAGTGGAGCGAATCTGTTTTGAAGCGCCACACTAGTCCTAGTGTCATCTCTTGGGCTTCTCCTGGGATTGTGGCCATCCAGGTCTCGCTGCTCGCTGCCTTGTCCGCGGAGGAGAGGCTGCGCAGTACGTGCGGATCGCTGCTGGCCCACTGCCTGAGATCAAAGCCGCCTTTGATCAGAGAGGCGCGGAGTTTAAGTAGGAGAGCCTCGGCTTCTTCCTGGGTCGAAACGCTTTGTAGACAGTTATCTACGTAGAAGCTGTTCTTCACACTGTGTCGGACCTCTTCGTCCGCTGCTGGGTCCTCTGCGACATGTCTCTGTAGTGCAAATGTAGCACAGCATGGGCTGCATGTAGTTCCGAAAGGGAGGACTTCCCATTGGTAGATGGCTGGGTGCTCATCTCCTGGCCTCTCTCTCCATAGGAACCGCAACAGGGGCTTGTCCTCCTCTACTAATCTCACCTGCAGGAACATCCCTTTGATATCCCCGCTGATAGCCACCTTGTCCTGGCGGAAGCGGAGTAGTACGCCTAGTAGGGAGGGGCCGAGTGTAGGACCGGGCAATAGCTCTTTATTCAGATTTTGGGATCCGATCTGGTAGCTGCAGTTAAACACGATGCGGTCTTTGCCGTTGTGATGAACCTTGTGGTGGGGCACGTACCACGATTCAGTCGTCTGGTCGGCCTCTTTAATGTCAATCTTTGTGACGTGTCCCGCTGTGATGAGCTTCTCAATCTCAGCGCGGTATACACTTTCTTGGGCGGGGTCCTTGGCTAAGCGCCGCTCTGTGTTTAGTAGGTACCGCTCTGTGGCGTCTTTCTTTGCGTGAAAGGTAGGCATCCCTTCCCGCCGCAGGAGTGGCGTGGCGTATCTCAACACGCCGCGGACTGGGACTCTCTTTGTTCCCGTCTCGAGGAGGTTAATGGCGTAGATGTCGTCTCTAGAGCGAATGTCTTTCTTTTCGTTCTTAAAGGGCATTTGTTCTAAGGTCCATAGCCTCTCTACATGCTGCAGGAGTGCGGTGTCTCCCTCTGTGACTCGGGAGTGGAGACAGCTAGTGGCTGTGGTTTGGTTGAGAGATTTGGCGAGTGGGCCTTGGAGAGTCCATCCTAGGCGGGTCTCGACTGCTGCAGGACAGCCTCTGGGTCCGGTATGAACCCGGTCTATCGGGACAATGAGGTCTGCATGGTCGGAGCCTATCAACAGTGTCGGGGTAGCACCGTCTATGAGTGGGATCGGTAGCTTGCGTAGATGTACATATTTCTCCATCAGCTTGGCTACGGGGTATGTGTACCGCGAGAGTCCTATTTCTTGGCTGGTGAAAGCGTCTGTAATCCTGTACCGTCGCTCGGGCTGGCCGCTTGCTGCGATAGAGAATGAGACATTCTCGCCCTTTATCGTTTTCAAATCTCTTCTTATTGTCCGAATTGTCATTTGGTTTTCGCTCCCCCGCAGCCCTAGCTGGGCCGCAGCGGACGCGAGCAGAAGGGTCTTCTCTGACCCGTCATCAAGGACGGCGTAAGTGTCCATGACTTTATTCTGGTAGCTCAATGTCACACGGACTACCTTTAAGAGCACTCTGGCTCCGCTGCTGCTGGCGGGGTCGATGTACATGATGCTTGCTTTGCTGCTTGATGGTGCGGGTGGAGGCCGCCGTCTGTTACTGTCGTGGAGTATGTCCAGATGGGCTCCATCGCACCGACTGCACTTTTTCTTTAAGCGGCATTCGGCTGCCATGTGTGATCGCGCACAGCGAAAACAGCGTCTGTTGGACTTTATCTATTGACTCGCTTCCTCCGCATTCATCTTGGGGAATGAGTCACATTGTGACAGCCAGTGTTCTTTCTCACAGTAGGGGCACACTATCTTCCACTTCTCCTTTCTTGAGGGGGTACTGTGGCTCCTACTGCTTGGCACTGACTCCGATTGGTGCATGACAGTCACCGATCTTCTTCCATCATTTAGTCTCCTGGTTCCTTCTCTGGAGCCAGGGGTGCTCCGTCCGAATGTATCTAGCCGTAAGCTGCTGACTTCTCTCGCCAGGAAGTCGGTTAGATCGAGGAGGTTCGGTTCGGGGCCATTAGGGTCTCGGTGGTCTCTCTGCCGCCTAAAGCGCTCCTGTCGGGCGGGCGGTAGCTTCTCCAAGATCCTCTCTACATTTGAGTTGGCGTATAGTTCATGCCTACCCTTTTCCCTCTGCGCTCCCAGCATCCCTACTAGGGACTGCACTCTGATGGACAGGTCGTCCAGTGCTCGATTGTCTGTTGCTGTGGGTAGGCGGTCGATGTGCCTGATCTCCTGGATCACGTAATCCCATATACGTCCATATCTCTGGTCCAACGCTACCAGCACTGCGGTGTATGGGGTCGTGGAAGTGGCGTAGGCGAGCGCTATGTTGTGCGCGCGGGGTACCTTTAAATGCTTCAGTAGTATCGCGTATTTATGGCGTTCATCAATGACATCCACCAACATTGTCTCCAGACACATGCGGAGCTCCGTATACTGGGCCCGGTTCTCCTGGGTGAAGTCTGGTACCATAGGTGTGCCAATGTATGACGCGGATTGTTGATACATCGGCGAGCGTTGGGGGAGAGGCCTCCTAGGCGAGTCTCCTCCTGCTCCTTGGCGTGGGCTGGTACCGGCTGTGTACCATGGCCCGCTGGTCCAGGTGCTGTTCCTCGGTGCGGGTCGTGCGTCGTGCTCACCCGTGAATAGCGTCGGGGGTCTGTAGCGCAGCTCCGCGGGGGTATAGCCTGGGCTGTACTGGACCTCCTGGTCCGGTAGAGTACTGTGCTGTCGTCGGGCGTGGTTCTCCTCTTCCTCTTCGTCTTCCGTTAGGTCATCCAGGGCTTGTAGTCTCTGATTTAGCCTCTCCGCAGTGTATGCTGCTCCTTCCCGGTGGCTGGGTCTCGCTTGGACCGGTTGGGGAGGGGGGTCTGCGGGGGGTATAAACCTCGTCTGTTGGTCAAGTTCAGGGTCGCTTACTCGGCTAGGGGATGCCGCCCTGGAGTGATGTCTAGACGAGTTCCTGGAGCCTCTGGTGGAGGGAGGGGGTGTTGTCCTTCTGATCAGCTGTTCTATTAGTTGCGCTTGTGCTCTGTCGCGCTCGGCTTCGCGCTTGGTGAGATCCGATTCTCTCTGGGCACCGGTGGCGGCGCGCTGGGCGTCGGCCCGGTCTCTTGCCATATTCTCTTCCATCTGAATGCGTCTTATTTCCAGGCGTATGTGCTCTTCTTCGCTCCGTTGCTGTATCTGCAATCGATCGCGTTCACCCTGGAGTCTATCGCGTTCAGTAGAGGCTTTCAGGCTGACGAGGAATGCCTGCTGTAGTGTCCTCTCTGCCTCGCTGGGAGAAGACGGTTGTATAGGGGAGCCGTCCCTTGGGGTACTCCGTGCGGAGTCTTGGAGCTCTATCTCCACGGTGCTCTCCTCATCTTCTTCCGTGCCGAGTTCTCTCTCGGTAGTGTTGTCTTCCTCCCGGGACTCGTCGGGGACTACTTCTTCGGTATTGGCGGGGTGTAAAGTCATGTCTGGTTCCCCCTGGTCCCCACCGTGAGCTGGGTCAGTTACGTTAGAACCCATAGGGGCCTCTATGGTCGGGGTAGCCTGGTCGTTAGGGTTAGACATAATTTTACTTTCTAGTTTTACCGCGTTTACTGTTGGTAGAAGACTAGGTTGTTGACTGACAGCGTAAGCCTCTAGGTACTGAGGGAGCTGTCGTTTGCGCCGCGGGCGTTGTTGGTTAGGAGGATCGTTTCGTGGAGTGTTCATCATAGGCCATTCTAATATTAATAACACTATATTAATATTACACTGATTACCATCCGGCTCGAAGGACCAATTGTAACTGAGGGGTACAATTCCCTGACTGTATTGTTAGATATGATACTTACTACCACTACCTCTTGTACTTTAGACTCTGGCCACCCAGTACTAGGTATAAATAATTATGATAAACACTCCCACCTGATGAAACGGATCCAACACAAATGTACCAAGTCGAAAGTCTGCGTTTATTAATAATACATAGCAAAAGGTATGTACAACGATCACTTAATTACATTTATGATTTGAAATAGTATGCAGTTTTATGGCAAATGAGTATTCGTAGGTAGATCAATATCGAATGTCCAATCTCTGATTGCGCAGGAAGCAAATATACAACCTGGAATATTTAGGGAACAATAGCAATGATACTTGAATGATTATATAGCTGGATACACTAGGGGAAGGTTCCGACTGCTTGTAGGACAGCTGGAGGGGGGGGGGGGGGTAGAGTCTGGCTGTATCCCGTCTGGCCGAGGGTATCCTGGGAGAGCCCACAGTCGTGCGACCCGGTGCCCAGCGATCCTCGATCCACAGATGAAAGCAGTTGGACTCTCTGTGGCCGGCGTCCTCCGGTCCACGATGGAGAGACGTGAGGCGACCTCGTCGTGTAGAGCGTCTTCTCACCTGTCGTCCTCTCCGGGGGGGGTATTTCCAACACACCGCAGTGTTGGCCTTTATCCATAGAATAATCAAAGTACCCAAAGCATAATCCAAGCCGGGGAAGGGTAGAATAATCCAATATACAGGTCCACTCGCTCTTTGGCCTGGAGCTCCTCGGGTGCAGCTTCACGTGGGGTCAACCACCCTGGATAAGCGTCCAGCTGATGCCCGAAACGATGGGGGTGCTGATTACTATAGAACTCTTACCGCACGAGGCACTACATATGAATAGACTATTATTAGCTTAATAGAATACGTCCAACTCGACGATATAGTGCCAAATATGACTATTCAAATATTAATATACACGATGTCTCAATGCCGATACTGGGCCGAATTGGCCTTACTGCCCACACGTGGTTCGCGGGGAGGCTTTTGCGTCTGTCACTCTGTTGGAGGGTAAGGAACTGGACTAAAAGAAAGTTCTACTTTAATAGCGCAGTATATATACGCACTATGAACAAATAGTACCATTAGTGGTGCGGTAGACATATTCCTACGCGGAACTAGGACTTGTCCATACATGTTGAGCGGTACGATTGAACCTGGTCTGAGGGGTATGGCGACCTGGCACCAAGGTCTCGTCCAATGGTAGAATGGAGACTATTATGGGATGTTCAGTAGACTAGAAGGGATATTCAATGCATATTGTACAAGGAATATACAAGGGATATCAGGGGATATACAAATACAATTAAATATATATATATAAATAAATATATATATTCGGTTTAATCTGATCCTTCAGAACAACTAGCATGTTGGTGCAACAAGAATTATGAAGCCAAATGGACAAAAAAAGAGGGACTCAAAGTGCAGGCACTAATAGGAGACAGGGAGCTATACAGAAGAAAGGAACAACTAATAGACCCAATTACCAAATTCACTATAAATATATGGAACAAAATAGTAAAGAAATACAATCTAGAAAAATAATCCAAGATACTGAGATGGATAACGCACAACAACAAATTTAAACCAGGGATAGAAGATCATGGGTTCAAAAGATGGGAGAGGGGGGGCATAACAGCAATATGTACAATGATAGAAGGAAGGGAGATCCAGACTCTACAAAAATTGAAAGAAAGATTCGGACTAGAGAATAGAGACCACTTTAGATATTTACAAATTAGAGACTACTACAACAAGGAAATAAAACTAGACAAAGACAAAGATCAGAGTGGGATAATTAGGATAATGGTAAAAGCATACGAAGGAAGGAAGGGGGGGGGATATCAGCACTATATCAGGCAATAATGGACAGCAAGTACATCACAATATATATAAAGGAAAAGTGGGAGAAGGAATTAGAAACGGAGATAACAGAAGAAGAATGGTGAACTATGTAAGATACAACACACAACCACAGGGTCAATGATATGGAGGGAGTTTGGGTGGAAAAACATAATTAGATTCTTTATAACACCAGAAATACAGGGCAACTATACACCAACACAGAAACCATGCTGGAGAAAATGTGGACAGGAAATAGCAAACCACACACACATATTCTGGGGATGTGACGTACCTGGGTACGTGGGTTGGTCATTACCATTATTACTGTATTTATGACACCTTCTGAACATCAGGTTAGTATATTTAATGTGTTGTGTTTTGTATGTGATGTGTGTGTGTGAACATGAGAGCTAATGCTGTCTCTTTTCTCTCCCTGTCAGGTGCTGCCCGTCCCTACACTGAAGAGTGCTGATTGCCTAATGAATGACAGCTGATGGCAATCACCTCAAGAGGGATGGGTAGCCAAATACCTGACAGCACACACACGTCTGGGCGCCTCATTCTGTCAATTGCCAGTGACCAGAGTGGAGTGGGGTTGCCATTGTTAACCACTGTTGTGTGGGATATATATATTGTTGGCCACTTTGGATTCATCCTACACTGTGAGCTATATGGTTAGAGTGGTGATTCATCCTACACTCTAAGTATTAGGGTTAAAGTGGTGTTCATCCTACACTGTGAGCTGCATGGTTAGGGTGGTGTTTCTTTGTTTATCCAGGTGAGCTTGTACCTTTAAGTATATATGTAGATATGGTTGGCCTCTGCGCCACTTCTTTACTATTGAGTATTCTCTTGTTGGCTTTAGGCCTAGTTCCACTGAGTGTGGACTTGTACCTTTGATACCTTTTGCTGGGGGTTTTCCCAGTACCAACCTCTGGCTGGTTGGTTAGTGCCTGTGGGCGCTTATTTAGTTTACTTGTATTATTATTACCTTGTTTGTTCTCCCCTTACCCTTCTCCCTGTTTGTTAATTGTTTGTGGGTTGTTTTTTCCCTTTGTTGCCTATTTAAATATCAGTGGAGGTTTCAATCCCTACCCTGCATAATAAATATAATTTACTATTTTTGGAACAACGTCTTGTGTTTATTATTACCTACCTGCCCGGGACTATTTTGAAAGCATTTCCTGAGAGAGGCTGTTTTTGCTCATGTGCAGCCGGCTCCAGTTATTATTCTGTGTGGTCCTTAGACCTTTGTACATGACAGGGGATGTCAGATAATAAAGAACTATTGGGAAGAGATAGGAGATAAATAATAAATGAAATAGTAGGATATGAAATACCCCAGACATGCCAAGTATTGTATTTAGGGAACTTAACACAGGAAGGAATTCAGGGGGAAGACAAATACTTGATTAAGATATTACTAGTAGCAGCCAAGAAAGCATTGACGAAAATGTGGTATAGAGTAGAAGCACCGACGAAAGAACAATGGACAGAGATAGTAGGGGGGATACAGGAAATAGAGAGAATCACACATAGGCTGAGGCTACAAGACGAGAAGTTTGAGTCAAAATGGGAGAAGTGGGAAGAGTATAGGAAGAAAAGAAACGACATCACAGGAGAGTGAAAAGGAGACAAGAGAAATAGAAATCGAAATGAAAATAAACTATGAAGGTACCAAAGAACCCATGTCACTTTATTCTTTTATATCTCTTTTTGTTTTGTTTCCCTTTTCCCTTTAGTTAATTTATTTTAGGTCAACTCTTCATTTGATTTTGATATTATTTTCTACTATCAGCTATATCTTTTAGTTCTTATCTGTCGAATTGTATTGTACTGTCTTTTACAATTTTGACCGCCAATTGTAATGTTGTACGTGGATGTTTGTTTGTAAATCAAGAAACTGAAAATTTAAGTAGAAAGAAAAAGAAAGACTCAGGTTTTAAACTGAGACAATATTTGTATTGTTATTGTCTGCATTGCATTTACCCTTTTTCTTATCCTCTGCATTGCTTTTATTCTGTCTATTTTATATATATATAAAAAAAAATATATATAAATATGTTTAACTTTTACTGCTGTGAAGCACTTTGAACTGCAATTCTTGTATGAAAGGTGCTATACAAAATAAAGTTGTATTATTAATATTATTATTATTATTATTAAATGGTTGGTCATTAAAGATTTTATGACAAGAAGTAGGGCTGGGCGATATGACGATATTATATAAATATCGGGTACAGTTCATTAACGATACACTTTTTCAACGTATCGTGGATATCGTGATGTTTTGCCCAAGAGGATTGTGTCGCGTCAATCTGTCCACACGTTACTCGTTCATATCTCAGCCCGTGCTGAGATATGCCCATTCCGCGGTCTGTTAACAAAGTTTTCAATCAGACAGATGTATGGAAAGGCTTTTATTATAACATTCGTTGTAGTAAAATCATTATGCCTCATTTAGTCATCCTGTGGAGCACTGGTCTCCTACTCGACGGCCGCAGGGAGCTAACGTTAGTAGCTTTGTTGTTGTTCAGCACACAGGACATTCAGGAAGTCAAAAACTAAGCGCTTGCCGATTGGTGCTAAGAACAGCAGGGCGGGTGCAAGCGGTGTGACGTCATTGGCAGACTCGACTGTCAATCAAAATGATTATGTTTCCGTCAGAATGAATGAATGAAAACTGTATTAAAAGGTTGCAGAATGGGTACAATACAGTACAGGAGGATGAAGACCAGAAAAAGACTTTCGGCTTTTTTACATAAGGGTCCTCCATTTTCAATTCATCAAAACATTTAGAGACATACATATATACAGTAGTTTCATAAAAATGCTAAAATGCTATTGATTGATTAGGGCGGCTAGGTGGTGTAGTGGGCAAGGCACTCGCCACCAGTGTGGAGACGCTAGGATTCGCGTGTTCGAATCCAGCTCTCCACATTGTTTTCAGTTTAGCTGGTCGTCCGCAGTAATACACATTGGCCGTATTACGGGGAGGGAAAACTGAAGGGTGGGGATCGAACGTTGTGAACAAGCGACTCCTACAAGTCGGTTGGTGCGCCTGCGCAGTAGAATCAGGAAGTGTCGGGGGCAGCGTGAGCCTCCCACGTGTTACTCCTCGACACTGAGAGATCGAGCTGCGCAGGTGAAAAGATGCGACTGCTGTTACCTCAAGTACCGGAGGGGACTTGTGCTATGTATGACTTAGTCCACATTGCAGCCGGCTTGTGGGAGGCAAGAAACAGCGTTCGTGACAGGGGAGGGTTGAATTGGATGATACGAAATTGGGATGGGAGAAAATATAGAAAAATGGGAGAAAAAGTGGATAAAAAAAAAAAATGCTATTGATTGATTGATTTAAAACTTTATTAACATATTGCAGAATGGGTACAGTACAGCTCAATACATACAATTGTTAAGGGGATGCAGACCAGAGAAAGACTTTAGTCTTGTTTACATCAGGGTCCCCCATTTTCAATTCATCATATTTCATATCTAAATCATATAATATCTCATATGCAATATATAATCTAATAATCTAAATCTAATATATAATCTAAAAATGCTAAATGCATGGGTATTTTATTTTGTCTTTAATGTTAGCTTGCAAACTCAAATACTGTCTTGGTAAGCCTCATAATGAATTGTTTGGGGTAAAAAAGAAAAACATCGTGATGTGTATCGTGTATCGCCGAAAGGTCAGAAAATATCGTGATATCATATTTAGGCCATATCGCCCAGCCCTACTGTGAAGCACTTTGAACTGCAATTCTTGTATGAAAGGTGCTATACAAAATAAAGTTGTATTATTAATATTATTATTATTATTATTAAATGGTTGGTCATTAAAGATTTTATGACAAGAACAGGATACTAAAGCACTGAGTCTTGTTTACAAACTGTTTCTCAGTGAGGGGAGGGAGGGCTGTGGAGATAAACCGAGGGAAACTTTCAGTTTCTCAGCCCTAAATGATTCAGGAAAAGGTACAGTAGAGCGGTGTACAATTTCATGCCTTTCAAAATCTGCGACTGCCGGCGAGCTAAATGTGCTCATCGGAATGCCTGGGATAGAATGAGCCTGGAGGCTGGAGTGTGTGTGCGTGCGTGCGTGTGCATGTGCGTTTGTGTGTGTGTGCATGTGTGCGTGTGTGTGTGTGTGTGTGTGTGTGTGTGTGTGTGTGTGTGTGTGTGTGTGTGTGTGTGTGTGTGTGTGTGTGTGTGTGTGTGTGTGTGTGTGTGTAATCTCTGTGGGAGAGGAAGAGTGTCCATTTCAACAAAAGCCAGATGGGAGGAAAAAAGCAGGGGAGCAGAGTCAGGAGGAAACTGGGAGAGCAGAGGAAATAGTGGAGGAGAGGAGAGGTGAGGAGGAGGAGGTAGTGGAGGGAGGTCTGGGAGAGCAGAAGAGGTAGCAGAGGAGAGAAGAGAGGGCTCTACAGTAGGATTAAGGAAGGAGGTAGAGAGAGAGAGGGAGAGAGGGAGAGAGAGAGAGAGAGAGAGAGAGAGAGAGAGAGAGAGAGAGAGAGAGAGAGAGAGAGAGAGAGAGAGAGAGCAGCCACGTGACTCATAAATCTAAATAGTTTTCCCTTTTCCAGATCGGCCAATAACATTTGGTGACTTGAAAGGAGAGGCTGGGGGGCGGAGGAAGCGCTGACAGTGCACTTTCCAGGGGGCCAGACGAGGACCTCCAGGGGGGGTTGGTATCAGGCAGCAGGATGTGGCTATTCCAGAATCCACTGTTTGTGTGGATGAGTGCGAGGTGACCCCCTAACCCCGATACGCTACAGCACGGGCAGAAAGCTACGGGTTGAGACCTGACACCAATAACCCTCATCTCTGAGAAAACACACAGGTTCTGCTGAGCCCACTTCCCGTTTCCTGTTTGAAACCCAGGGGAAAACAGAAGGGAGTGACACCTCGTCGCCACAAAACATGTTGACTTGCGGTTAGCGTGTCTGCGGGTGGCTGTGTGCCTCACCTCTGAATATCCTTGTCCTTTGAAGGCACTCCATTCGGAGCGGCCTGCTCAGGATATTTTTCGCACAGGGGTAATCTCAGGTCACAGATTCAGTGATATCTCCATAGCTTATGGAAATGAGTCTGTAACACCTATTGAAAATGACACGGTGAGATGAGATCTGAGAGAGCGGATGCAGCAGGGTGTAAATCCACTCTGACCGCACAACTAATTATCCAGGTACTGGCAGCCTGGAGGTGGGGAGGAGCAAGGCCACGGCACGGAGGAGAAACAGACGGGGAAGGAATGCTTCCCTTCAGCAGGAGTTGCTGGCAATTTATTCCAAGAATTTTATTTATTAAAATATTTTTTGAAGGCCGATCGTGAATAGAACATTGTAAGAAAATCAGAAGTTGTCTCAACTCATATTTACAACTTTTTTTGCATTGACCCAGAGGACCGGCCTACAATAGCGAATGTCCCTGACTGATTGACGAACTGGCTGACTCCCCATTGTTGAAACACGCATGCGTGGAATGTTGCCTGGTCTTTTTTAGTAGAATCAACTAAATAGGAGAGAGTGCATATTGAATGCAATGTTTACATGACTCATATTTAGCTGATTCAACAACAACAAAAAATGCCAATGCAGAAAAGGAATATAGCCTAACCCCTCTGTTAGGGGTTCTGTTATGTGTTTTTTATTTGTATTATTATTTATTATTATCATATTATTTACTCTCTTATTTATTTATTTTTACAGTGTACATGCTGCCAACGTGCACGATTTCACTGGATGTCCCGGACACAATGGAAGTATGGATATATTCGTGGAAGTATGGAATCAGTGAGAGAGTGTGTGTGATTAACTTTCCCATCAACACATGTTAGCGTGACCACAGAGGGAAGAGGGCATGTGCGGCGTATCACCCAGGCCGGGGTGATGTGCCCTAATGAAACGCTACGTTGAAGGGAGTCACAGTCACGCGAGAGCTGAACTCTGTGCACAGCGTTAAAAGGACAAACTCCAAACGGGGGCTGGCTGCTCAGAATGTTTAGTGCGTTTAGAACCCCCTCTGTCTTATGCTAATGCATGTCAGTAGGCTGCGGGTGCCCTGAGGGGCTGCTGCATTAAGAGCTACGATCAAATGTTAAGTGGAAGGAAAAAAGGGCTGATTCTGCAGCATGCAAACTGGAGGGGGGAGTCAGAGGGGAGAGGTCTGACGGAGGAGAGGGGGGCGAAGAGGGGAGAGGTCTGACAGAGGGGAGAGGGCAAAGAGGGGAGAGGTCTGACAGAGGGGAGAGAGCGAAGAGAGTCCAGCGCTGAATGATGGAAGGGCTTGACACAGGGAGAAGTGGAGCTGCTATGTAGAGCCAGACAGATATTTCGTTACCGGCCGATATATGCCTTTTACCAATATATTGTTATCCGCAAATGTGGCACAGATAAAGCACTGGCAGGGTTCCACAACAATAGTATAAATGCATAAACCCTGAGGCATGTTAAGGCTGAGTTTCATGTTTTTGTTCTAATAGAACATGCCTAGTAATTTCCTATCTTTGTTTGAAAGATATGCTGATGCTCTATATCGAACATTAGTCCCTACTCACAAAGCCTCTCAGAGTCAGTGGGGGTTGCCTACTGACGGAGTTAGCCATTGTCTTTCTTATAAGCTTAAGGCTCTTTACTTGTGGCAACTGTTCAAGAATAAAGATTTGTTCAAATAAAATGTTTTAGTTCAATCTCTACAGATGTTTCTATTTAATAAAACATGAGGATTTTTGCAAGGACCTGTCTACTAACAATGTAGTCTATATCAGCAGATGTATCGATTATTGAAGAATGTATCGGTCATCAGTCTAGCACTCCTTGTGGGGGGGGGGGGGGGGGGGGCTGTTAGTAGCGGTTTTAATCTTACTTTCCATCCTTTGTCATGATTTGGAGAAATACGTTTGTAGCAAGATAAATCAGAGGTACCTTGTGGTTAAGAGAGATGGATGTGAACTATGGGGAAACCTGTCTGAAAGTGTGAGAGAGTGACACATGTGCTTGTGCATGGCAACACACCATGACAACGACACCTCAGCAGCTGGTACACCCACATTACTTCCTGCTTGGGCTAATGAAGACATAGTCAAACAAAACACACACACACACACATATGCATGCACACACACATGCACACGCACACACACATACGCACTTTCTATAGCGATACGTACATTTTGTACGTATCAATCAGCCTAGTTGGTTTTTGCCAACGTTAATGTTATGCACTAATTAAGGAGACAATTCATGACAACCGTGGTGGAGCTGTGCCAGGTTTTCTCTAAGACTCATATCATGAGATATAACATTTTCTGAAAATGTAAACATTTTACATTGTTTGCACATGTAATATATATACATGTACGTAATACAAACACATTGCTCAAACAATACAACTCATGGCTATGACCTAATGTATACATTATGTAAATTTATTCCTGTGGTCGATTAGTACTTTATTTAGATATTTTAAGCAAGAACTGGCTGCACATACACACACAGATTCAAAAGTTCTCAAGTTCCAGCACAGCTGGTCCAAAATGGCCTTGAACTAATAAGGAATTCCCCAAGACAACAAGTTAGATAAACAAGATGGCTGACATGGAGAGATGTTGAAGACCTTAGGGCTCTAGAGAATTCCAAATCATTCTAGAAGCTTATTGGTTCATCACCACTATGGAGATCCCCATGAAACCATGACAATCATATTGCTTGATTGATTGCATATCATATTGATTTCCAATAGGGATGCACCGATATGAAAATTTGCGGCCGATACCGATACCGATTGTTCAACTAGGGGTGTAACGGTACACAAAAACCACGGTTCGGTACGTACCTCGGTTTTGAAGTCACGGTTCGGTACGGGTTTTCGGTACAGTGGGGGAAAGTTTGGCTTTCCATGTTCCACTCAGGGGTGATGTAGTGTGCAGTAACTAATTGTACTTGTAGGGCTGTCAACGAATATTCTATATTGAAATTAATAATCGATTTGTTAAATAAAAAAATTATATTAGATTGT